>NC_048220.1:5568041-5611859 GCF_002007445.2 Ailuropoda melanoleuca
CGTTACCTTGGAATTAACTTAACCAGAGACGTAAAGGACCTATATCCTAGAAACTATAGATCACTTTTGAAAGATATTGAGGAAGACATAAAAAGATGGAAAAATATTCCATGCTCATGGATTGGAAGAATTAACATAGTTAAAATGTCCATACTACCCAGAGCAATCTACACTTTCAATGCTATCCCGATCAAAATACCGAGGACATTTTTCAAAGAACTGGAACAAATAGTCCTTAAATTTGTATGGAACCAGAAAAGGCCCCGAATCTCCAAGGAACTGTTGAAAAGGAAAAACAAAGCTGGGGGCATCACAATGCCGGATTTCGAGCTGTACTACAAAGCTGTGATCACAAAGACAGCATGGTACTGGCACAAAAACAGACACATCGACCAATGGAACAGAATAGAGAACCCAGAAATGGACCCTCGGCTCTTTGGGCAACTAATCTTTGATAAAGCAGGAAAAAACATCCGGTGGAAAAAAGACAGTCTCTTCAATAAATGGTGCTGGGAAAATTGGACAGCTACATGCAAAAGAATGAAACTTGACCACTCTCTCACACCATACACAAAAATAAACTCCAAATGGATGAAAGACCTCAATGTGAGACAGGAATCCATCAAAATTCTAGAGGAGAACATAGGCAACAACTTCTATGACATCGGCCAGAGCAACCTTTTTCACGACACATCTCCAAAGGCAAGAGAAATAAAAGATAAAATGAACTTATGGGACTTTATCAGGATAAAGAGCTTCTGCACAGCCAAGGAAACAGTCAAAAAAACTAAGAGACAGCCCACGGAATGGGAGAATATATTTGCAAAGGACACCACAGATAAAGGACTGGTATCCAAGATCTACAAAGAACTTCTCAAACTCAATACACGAGAAACAAATAAACAAATCATAAAATGGGCAGAAGATATGAACAGACACTTTTCCAATGAAGACATACAAATGGCTAACAGACACATGAAAAAATGTTCAAAATCATTAGCCATCAGGGAAATTCAAATCAAAACCACACTGAGATACCACCTTACGCCAGTTAGAATGGCAAAGATAGACAAGGCAAGAAACAACAATTGTTGGAGAGGATGTGGAGAAAGGGGATCCCTCCTACATTGTTGGTGGGAATGCAAGTTGGTACAGCCACTCTGGAAAACAGTGTGGAGGTCCCTTAAAAAGTTAAAAATTGAACTACCCTATGACCCAGCCATTGCACTACTGGGTGTTTACCCCAAAGATACAGACGTAGTAAAGAGAAGGGCCATATGCACCCCAATGTTCATAGCTGCATTGTCCACAATAGCCAAATCATGGAAGGAGCCGAGATGCCCTTCAACAGATGACTGGATTAAGAAGCTGTGGTCCATATATACAATGGAATATTACTCAGCTATCAGAAAGAACGAATTCTCAACATTTGCTGCAACATGGACAGCACTGGAGGAGATAATGCTATGTGAAATAAGTCAAGCAGAGAAAGACAATTATCATATGATTTCTCTCATCTATGGAACATAAGAACTAGGATGATCAGTAGGGGAAGAAAGGGATAAAGAAAGGGGGGTAATCAGAAGGGGGAATGAAACATGAGAAACTATGGACTATGAGAAACAAACTGAGGACTTCAGGGGGGAGGGGGGTGGGGAAATGGGATAGACTGGTGATGGGTGGTAAGGAGGGCACGTATTGCATGGTGCACTGGGTGTTATACGCAACTAATTGACAATCGAACTTTACATCGGAATCCGGGGATGTACTGTATGGTGACTAACATAATATAATAAAAAATCATTTAAAAAAATAAATAAATAAAAATTACATTAATGCATCTCCACATATTAAATCCCTCTTACATTCTTGCAATGAAATTGATTTGTCCATTTTTTACAAAATGTCCTGGATTTGATTTGATGTATATTTTTTACATTTACTGAATTTTGTGAGCTACCAAATTACAAGTATGCCAAGTTACTATTCTTTCATTGAGGTACAGTTGACATATGACATTATATTAGTTTCAGGTGCATAACATAAGGCTTCCATATTTGTCTCGAAACAATCAGCACAATAAGTCCGTTAACACCCATGACCACACATAGTTACAATTTTTTTGTTGTGATGAGAACTTTTAAAATTTCATCTTTTACGCAACTTTCAAATATATAATACAATATTACTAATGATAGTCTCTATGCTGTACGTTATATCCCCATGACTTACTTGCTTTATAACTGGAAATTTGTACCTTTTTACCCCCTTTATGCATTTGGCCCAGCCCCCACCCTCTGTCACTGGCAACTACCAGATCTGTTCTCTGCGTTTATAAGTTTGTTTTTCTCTTTGTTTGCTTACATGCCACGTGTGAGTGATATCATTTGGTATTTGCCTTTTTTATCTGACTTACTTCACATAGCATAATGCCCTCCCGTTCCATCCATGTCGTCACAAATGGCAGGATTTCCTCCTCCTCCTCCTTTTTTTTTTTTTTAAGATTTATTTATTTATTTGAGAGAGAGAGAGCAGGGGGAGGGGCAGAGGGAGAGGGAGAGAGAACCCCAAACGACTCCCCCCTGAGCGTGGAGCCCAGTGTGGGGCTTCATCTCATGACCCTGAGATCATGACCTGAGCTGAAACCAAGAGTTGGACATTTAACCAACTCAGCCACCCAGGTGCCCCAGCATTTATTTATTTATTTCCTTCCTTCCTTCCTTCCTTTTTTTTTTTTTTTTAGAGTATTTGTGAGAGAGATTGAGAGAGAAAGACTGAGAGAACGAACTGGAGGAGAGGCAGAAGGGGAAGCAGACTCCCTGTGGAGCAGGGAGCCTGACATAGGACTTGATGCAGGACCCTGGGATCATGACCTGAGCCCAAGGCAGACACTTAACTGACTGAGCCACCCAGGCGCAAGATTTCCTTTCTTTTTAAGGGCTGAGTGGTATTCCATTGCACGTATATATACCACGTCTTGTTTATCGATTTATCCATGGATAGACAAGTTGTTTCCATGTCTTGACTATTGTGAATAAGTGCGATGAACGGCAATTTTTATTATTATTATTCTTTTACCAACTTTCTTTTAAATGATTGAATCATTATTTATCAGACTGAATTACTGTTTTTCATGCTAGTTTGTCGGATTTTGTGTCAGGAGTTGGCTACTTTGGTATGATTCATCGGGGGAGTTTTTCATCTTTTTCTTTTTTCTTTTTTAATTAACATATAATGTATTATTGGTTTCAGAGGCACAGGTCTGTGATTCATCAGTCTTATATAACACCAGTGCTCAGTACATCATGTGCCCTCCTTAATGCCCATCACCCGATTACCCCATCCTTCCACCCCCCTCCCCTCCAGCAACCCTCAGTTTGTTCCCTATATTTAAGAGTCTGTTATGGTTTGTCTCCCTCTCTAGTTTCATCTTTTTTTTTTTTTTTAAAGATTTTACTTCTTTATTCGACAGAGATAGAGACAGCCAGCGAGAGAGGGAACACAAGCAGGGGGAGTGGGAGAGGAAGAAAGCAGGCTCCCAGCGGAGGAGCCTGATGTGGGGCTCGATCCCACAACGCTGGGATCACGCCCTGAGCCGAAGGCAGACGCTTAACCTCTGTGCCACCCAGGCGCCCCCTAGTTTCATCTTGTTTTATTCTTTCCTCTCTTCCGCTCTGATGATAAGTCAGTTCTTAATTACTTCCCTGCCACGTTCAGAAAGACTACTCCCACCCTGAGATGATTAAACTATTTACTCATGTTCTTCTAACACTTTTATATTGTTATTATGTACATTTACATCTTTGACCTCTCTGGAATTTATGCCACACATCATCGTATAAAAATCAGCTTAATTTTTTCCTCAAATGGTTTCCCCATCGACTCATAGTGCTTATTTCATAACTTCCCCTTTTTATTCAGAATGTCATTTTTATCATATATTAAATCCCGACTTCCTGTTCTCTTCCATTTATTTATTGATTTCAAATACCATCCTGTTTTAGTGACTCAATCTTTATGGCAAGTTTTGATATTTGGTAGGAAATTTCTCTTTTGTTCCTTTTAAAAATTGACAAAGGTGTTCTTGCATGTTCTTGATTTTTCTGTGAATTTGGGAATCTTTTTTTTTTGGGGGGGGGTGTGTGTGTGTTCCATGGAAAATCTTGTTGGGTTTTTATTTGAAGTACACTGGTTTTATATATTATTTGGCAGAGAATCAAAAGGTTTACAATGTTCCCTTCCCTTCCATCAGCATGGTTTATCTCTCCATTTATTCAGGTCTTCTTTGAAGGTCTCCAGTAAAATTTTTCTTCAGTCTTTTTGTTCATGTTGGTTATACCTCTCTCAGGCTACTGATTTTCTTTAAATGATTGTTTATCCTTAGTTGTACATTTATTTTTATGCTGATTGGAGCGGGCAACCAGTGTATGTATGTTCACCCCAAATACTGATGCCTTACACGAGCCTGTGAATTCTCGGCTTTGCAGTTGTGAGTAGGAAAGGTGGACTTCCCTTTGGTGTGTGTGGAAGGGCCCCTGTGACTGTAGGATGATGTTACAGGGGAGGGGTGGGGGAGACGTGTGCCTTGGTGTGTTGTACTTCGGGAAAGAGCTCCATCAGGCTCTCACGTCCATCACAGACTAGTCAGGCACAACTCTCCCTCTGTTTGGATTGAGGAAGTAGCTCTTAGAGTTCCGGCTGAGGGCATGTGCTGTAGAGACAGCTGTTCTGTCTACACTGGGTAGAGGATGGACTGCTTGGCTGTCAAAGGTGATCCATTATGTAATTACCTTAAATACTGCCCTACAGCCCCCTGGCTTCTGTTCCTGCCAATTCTGAGCCTAGAACTTTCTTAGTTAGGAATGACCCATCCCTCTTAAAGCCTTGTCCTGGACTTATTTTTGCATTTTGGTTTTCTTTGGTCTATCTGTCATTATGATCCATTCTGCTTTTAATCTCCCAGAAAGCCATGAACATTTCTGGAAAAAACAAACACCAACCCCCAAAAGAAAAAAAAAAAACCAGTTCTTACTCTTAACTAAGGCTGTGATTTCTCTTTATGGGCCTGGATTTACTGTCATGTTAATGACATTTGATGTATGTGTATGTGATTGGGAGGGTATCTACATCTGAAACCTGGAATTTAATAAAATTCCATTTTCTAATATGCTACCTTTCCTAGATAAGGGAGTCACTGAATTTTGTATATTATATATGTAACTAGCCACCTTTCTGAACTTTCCCTTTCTTCCTCCCTTCCTTTCATTCGTTCATTTATTCATTCATTTATTCATTTTTTATAAGTGGGATCCATGCTGGGCTTGACCTCATAACCCTGAGATCAAACCTGACCTGAGATCAAGGGTTGGATGCATAACTGCCTGAGCCGCCCAGGCACCCCTCTTTTTATTTCTGATGACTTTTTCAGTTCATTTCTCTGTGGTTTAGGAGCCATTAATTTAGTCAGTGTGATTTGCAAACTCAAGACTTTCTTCTTCTCGGAAACATTTCTTCTGAAATTGTTTTTGCTTCATCTGTTCTGTCACCCCATCATAGAACAAAACTATGCGTACGTATAAATACGTACCTATGCTTTATATCATCTATTTTCTCATTTTCGAAAATCTCTTTTCCTATTCTGAGGTCTGGGTACCCAGCAGACACAGCAGCTTTTCCAAATAGCAATTCGTGCAAAGTTTTGTCTATTTTTTGCAATGAATAAAATCCTAAACGTGTGGTTAATTGATTGCTAAGTATGGTGAAGTGTCAGAATACTACTGTTTTTATCACTCTTTCATTTCCCCTCTCATTCATATTCACTTAAAAATAACTTATTGTTTCAATTATCCGGTCTTCTCAGTTTCTCAAAAAGAAGCCAAGAAGGGGACGCCTGATTGGCTCAGTGGGTAGAACGTGCGACTCTTGCTCTCCAGGTTGTAAGTTCAAGCCCCACGTTGGGCGTGGAGATTATTTAAAAAAATCTTTTAAAAAAAAGAAGCCAAGAGGATATTTACTTAGTAAATATTTACTTAGTAAATATCCTGGCCCCTGATGGGCCCAGTCACTCATAGAATTTTTCAGAAGAGGGAAAATGGGGCAGAGAAGACCCATTTGTCCTTCTGCCCTACCATTGCATGGGTCAGCTATGAAGTGGGAAAATGTGCAAAGGTAAATATTTATATTCATCAGACACACAAGCTAATCCCACCTCCTGGAAATAATATTTTGGTGCAAGGATGGACAAATAGACCAATAGAATGGATAGAGCCCAGAAAGATATTTATGTGTATGGTTACTTGATTTGCAATAAAGGTGCCAGTGCGATTCAGTGGAGAGAAGATTACTTTCTCATAAATGGTGCTGGAGAAAGTGGTAGCTAGTTGGGAAAAAAAATAAATCTTGAACTTGACCTTACACCATAAAAACTAATTCAAGATGATCATAGCTCTGAATGTGAATGGTAAAATGGTAAAGCTTCTAGAATATAACAAAGAAAAATGACCATGGAGTAGGCAAGAGTTCTTAAACAGGACACAAAAAGCACTAAGCCATTAATGGAAAAGAGAAAAAGATAAATTGAGCTTCATTAAAATTAAGAACCTCTGTTCATCAGAAGACATAATGAAAAGAGTGGGTGGGCAAGCCACAGTTTGGGAGAAGATAAGATAGTCATGATGTGCACATACATATATACTTGACAAAGGACTGATATCCAGTATAGATATTGAAAACCTATAAATCAACAAGGTGAAGGCATGTAACTCAAATTAAAACTACAATGAGAGAATAGCACAAAACCAGTAGAATGGCTAAAATTAAAATACTCAGTGTGTTGGTGAGATGTTAGAACAGCTGGAGCTGCTGATGGGGAGTAAATTGGTTGAACCACTTTGGAAAACTACGTGTTGCTCTCTGTTAAAGCTAAACACGCTCCTATCTTATGACCCAGCAGTTCCACTTCCACCTATGTACCCAAGAGAAATGAGCATATGGATATATAAGAGGTATATAGAGAGTTGTTTGCGGCTTTCATCCTAGAACCCCAAACTGAGTACAGTACGAATGTCCAACAGCAGAAGAATGCAAAAGCAAATTGTAGTATGTTCATTAAAAGGAATTTTACAGCAGAAGGAAAGGACTGATATACAGTAGCATGGATAAGTCTCAAAAAGGTCTGATGAGGGGCACCTGGCTAGCTCAGTCAGTCGGAAGAGTGTGGGCCTCTTGATCTCAGGATCATGAGTTCGAGCCCTGTGTTGGAAGTAGAGATTACTTTAATAAATAAATCAGCTTATAAAAAAAAAAAAAGGAACCTCCCTAACATAACAAAAGAGACACCTTAAAAAAAAAAGTTTTGTTGAACTAATGAAACCAAGCACAAAAGTGTATATATCATGTGATTCCACATACCTGGAGTTAAAGACGGGCAAATGTAATCAGTGACGATTAAGTCAGAGTGCTGGTTATTGATAAGGGAAGGGGCACTGCACTGGGAAGAGGCACAAGGCAATTTTCTGGAGGACAAAATGTTCTATGTCTTGATCTGGGTGGTGCTTTCATACATTAGTAAGAGTTTATATAGCTGTATACAGCTACATAGTTAAAAACACTTTACAGTATATAAATCATACCTCAGGGGGCGCCTGGGTAGCAAAGTCGTTAAGCATCTGCCTTCTGCTTAGGGCGTGATCCCAGCGTTCCGGGATCGAGTCCCACATCGGACTCCTCCTCTGGGAGCCTGCTTCTTCCTCTCCCACTCCCCTGCTGTGTTCCCTCTCTCGCTGGCTGTCTCCCCGTCACATAAATAAATAAAATCTTTAAAAAAAAATGCCTCAAAAAAGAAAAAAATATGGGTGGAAGGACGGGTGAAATAGAAGATGGGGATTAAGGAGGGCACTTGTGATGAGCACGGGGTTATGTATGGAAGTGTTGAATCACTGGATTGTACACCTGAAAGTAATATAACATTGTATGTGAACTAACTGGAATTAAAATAAAAACTTTTTTTAAAAAAAGATCCCATTTATTTATTAGAGAGAGAGAGAGTGCACAAGCCGGCAGAGGGAGTGGGAGAAGCAGGCTCCCCACTGAGCATGGAGCCCCATGTGGGCTCATGACCTGATCCAAAGGCAGATGCTTAACTGGCTGAGCCACCCAGGCACCCTTAAAATAGAAACTTAAAAAAAAAAGCTAAAAAAGAACATTTTATATATATATCAACATTGTTGGAACAGTCTCACTTTTACTGCAAATATCTCAAATGCACATATATATTATATATATATCATATCACATATATAATATATATTAATAATATATAACTATATATTATATATTAATAATATATAACAATAATATATAATATATACGTTATATATAATATATATTATAATAATATATATTTATAATAATATATATTATATATATTACGTATATAATATATATATAATACACACACACACAGACACACACACACACACTGGCTCAACACCTTAGGAACAATGGGTTTCCCATGATTGTGCTGAGAAGTCTTGGGTTCTTTGCCATCCTCCTGATGGGCCCAGCATCATGCAAAACACAACAGCATGAAACAGTAGAAATCATGGTGGCTGTTAAGTTGACCTTTTTGTGTCCTGTGAGGAGTGGCATCAATGTCAAACTGAACTCTTACAATTTTAGGACTCTCCCTGAGAGAGCGCAGGGCACGGGGAATTTGTTCATCACACCTCGGCATACACAGGAGGAAGAAAAAGCTTCATCCACCAAGATCTTACGGCAAGTGGGGGCTGAGGTGCTTGGGGGCCCTGTGTAAGCATAAAGGGGGTACAGTGAAGCAATACAGGGAGTAGGGCTAAATGACGTGTATAGTCCGGTGACCTTGACACAGAAAGTAATAGCTGCTCTTATTCAATCTTAGGTTTTTTGATTCAGTCAGTAGCATCTCTGAGCAACTGGTGAAGAAGCATCTGGCCTTATTTAATCTCTGGACCAGGGTGTGTGTGGGTGTATACATGTGTGAGTATCTGCATGGTGTGTGTGTGTGCGTGCATGTGCACAAGAAGAGAACTGTATTTGTATTTTTTTAAAAAGATTTTATTTATTTATTCGACAGAGATAGAGACAGCCAGAAAGAGAGGGAACACAAGCAGGGGGAGTGGGAGAGGAAGAAGCAGGCTCACAGTGGAGGAGCCTGATGTGGGCCTCGATCCCACAACGCTGGGATCACGCCCTGAGCCGAAGGCAGACGCTTAACCGCTGTGCCACCCAGGCGCCCCAGAACTGTATTTGTATTAACCTGATAATCCTTTTCTATGAGAGATCACTTCTGCTGGATTTCTGGGGGGTGATTAATAGCCTGTTTGCATCCCTAACACTTGCCAGCAAGGAGCCCAGCAGAGAGTCAAGCCCTTTTGTTGGAGAAGTCGTGGGCATTCTAGCAGATAAAGTCGGGCGCTCTAGGGAAAAGCGGATTCAAACTGAAGGGTAATTAAAGAAGCCACAGGACTGGAATGACCATCATTTGGAAATGAGGGGGGAAAGACTAACGAGAGTGAATGAAGACTGATGGTATACTGCTGACCCAAGGCTAAGTTTCTAGCATTGCCTGAATAATACATAAACTTGTAATTAAGATTTAAGATGATGCCCTGTGGGAAATGTTCTTTTGGGCCAGAAGAATTCAATATTTCTTGTGGTCATTAAAGGAAAGATGATAAATCATCTTTTCCTTCTCTGTTGGAAGTAAGAGAGTGGGAACTTGAAACACCAAGAAAGTGCTGAGGTATTTAGAAGGAAGAACTGAGGCTGCTGGAGATGGTGCCAGGAAGGTGGAAATTCCAGACTCCTGGGAGTCTTGGTGAGTTCTCATCTGCTGAAATGTGTAGCAGGACCCAGAAAAGTTGTGACTTTTTGTTGTAGGTGTTGGGTGGAGGGTGGGGAGAGAACTGACTTGGAGTTTTGAAATTTTAGGAGTTGTTTTTGTTTTTTAGGAGAAGTTGATTTAAACACTTTCTGTCCTGCCGATTGGTATTTGTTGAACGTAAATTTTAGGTTTGAGATCTTTGCAGTGAAAGTGAGACTGTTCCAGCTATCTTGATTGTGATCTGTGAAATGACTCTGTGTGTGTGTGTGGCCCCTGGGTGGATACCAGTTCACAACATTCAGGAATCATGCAGGGTGAACCTCAGAGTAATGGAGATAGAAATTGTAAAAATAGCTAGCTTACTTACCTCATTTTAAAATTTAATCTAATCTAATCTAATTTATTATTATTATTATTATTTTTTTTTTTTGGAGAGAGTGCGCACGCAGTGGAGAGGGGCAGAAGGAGCAGGAGAGAAAGAATACTAAGCAGGCATTCCCCCCCGCCGCCCAGCACGGAGCCTGAGCGGCAGGTGGTGAGGATGGGGGGCTTGATCCCATGACCCTGAGATCATGGCCTGAGCTGAAATCAAGAGTTGGACCGACTGAGCCAACCAGGTGCCCCACTTACCTTGTTTTATACCCAAGAAACCGGAGTAGATTGTCCAAAGTTATGCAGCTGGGATTTGAATGCAGATTTCTTGATTCAGCATCTAGGGTCCACAAAGAGGTGATTTCAATCAGGAATCATTTTGTCATCAAAAGTCATTAGCTGGTACCTTCTTCTTCTATGGCTTCTCATAGATGATCATACGGGGCAGCGATGGAGAGAATCATAGACACCTTTTTTTTCTTTCTTTAGGCTACAGGTTGAGAGAATAGAATTTTTTTGATTTAAGCTAGCTGTGAGGTAGTTTTATTATATTGTCAATAAAGAAGAACAGTGAGAGCTTTCCTTCTTTGGTTTCATTTGTCTGAAAATGTCTCATTTGTTAATGATGATTAGGCCACATTTAAAATTTTGGAATGATGGCTCTTTTCCCTCAGCACTTTGAAGGTGTTAATGAATTATTTTCTTCTTACTATCAAGAAATCTATTGTCGGTATAATTAGTGTTCCTCTATAAATGATGGTGTTTACTCTGGCCTTGTCACTTTTTGTGGTTTCTTGTAGTTTCACCATGAGGGTCGATGTGTAGATTTAGCGGTATTAATTCTACTTTGGCTCTTTGTGGTTCCCAAAACTAAGGCTTTGTCTTTTCCCAGTTGTGAAAAAAAAATCACGGCTCTTATCTTTGTCAATATTGCCTCCCATTTCCTCTGTTCTCTCCTCCCAATCCCTTAAAAGATACATGTTGGACCTTCTCACTCTCTCTTCCGTTCCCCCTCACCTCACATTCATGGTTTGCACCTCTCCACCTATTCTGGTTCATCCTAATCATTTCCCCACATCTGTCTTCCTCTTAACTGGTTTTCTCTTCAGGCTTCAAATCTGCTGCTCTGCCTTTGCATTATGGTATTCAGCTCTAAAGTTCTCTGTGTTACTTCAGCCAATGTTTGTTCGTTTGTTCTCATGGTTGGGAGGATCTCTTCCTAATCCAGTCTGTCCTGAGAGTGGATCCCTTTGAGGATCCTAGCTTGGTGTGGAGTCTGTTCCACCAACCTACCCTCCCTGGGCCAAAGCTCATCTCTTTATGGCTGTTAATATGCAAATCCTTCTGTTTCCACTCCTCACCCTTTACTTCCCAGTGTCGGTGAAACTTCAGCTCCCACTTACCCTTTTAGCTTCTATGGAAAGAGAGAGAAAAAGTTTCTTGGTGTTCCTCTTCACTTTTGGGGTTGTCTCTTATTTTTGTGTCCTTGGTCATGCAAATATTTAAGTGGGATTTTGTTATCAAGCTCCCCTAGATGCTTTGGATGGAAGAGTTTTAAAATGATTCACATGAGGTTTTCTTAAATTTAATGTACATATGCATCACCTGACAATCCTGTTGAAATGCTGATTCTGTTTCAGTAAGTCTGGGGTGGGGCTTGAGAGTCTGCATTTCTCACACGATGCCAGTGCTCTGGCCCACAAGCCAACCTCTGAGTAACTAGCATCCTAGATCACATATTACAAACAGAAATCCATGGAAATTTACCTTTTCCAAAGAAGTAAAGGACTAGGGGATAGAGAAAAGATTCTAATAATTCTATTCATTAGATTTGTTTGGCTGCAAGTTATTTTGTAGAAAAACTGGAGAACCCCTTGGAATCCTAGACAGGCTTTTATTTTAATTTTTTTTTTTTGTCCTGTTTGTGGAATGGCTGTAAACAGGAATTTGAATGTGGTCAAGCAAAAACCTGTTAGAATGAATAAACAAATTCAGTAACGTTTCAGGGTACAAAATCAATTTACAAAAATCTGTTGTGTTTTTATATACTAACAACAAACTATCTGAAAGGAAAATTAAGATAACAGTTCCATTAACAATTGCATCAACAAGGATAAAATAGCTGGGAAGAGATTTAACCAAGGAGGTGAAACACCTGTATTCTGAAAACTATAAGACGTTGGTGAGAGGAAGCTGAAGACACAAATAAAGGGAAAGACACTCTGTGCTCGAGGATTGGAAGGACTAATATTGTTTAAATGTCCATACTGCCCAAAGCAATCTACAGTATAATTGCAATCCCTATCAAAATTCCAATGGCATTTTTTTTCACAGAACTAGGACAAACAATCCTACAATTTGTATGGAACCACACACACACACACACACACACATCCTTGATAAGCAAAGCAATCTTGAGAAAGAACAAAGCTAGAGGCTTCATGTTCCCTGATTCTCTATTATAAACTCTATTATAAAACTATAATAATTAAAACAATGTGGCATTGGCATAAAAACAGACATGTAGGTCATTGGAACAGAATAGAGAGCCCAGAAATAAACCCATGCTTATAAGGTTAGTTAATTTACAAAGGAGGCAAGGATATGTCTTCAATAAACAGTGTTGGGAAAACTGGACAGTTACATGCAAAAGAACAAAACTGGACCACTTTCTTATACCACATACAACAATAAACTCAAGGGGCGCCCAGCTGGCTCAGTTGGTAGAGTGTGTTACTCTTGATCTTGGGGTTGTAAGTTTGAGCCTCACGTTGGGTGGAGAGATTACTTAAAAATAAGAGTTTTTTTTAAAGATTTTATTTATTTATTCGACAGAGATAGAGATAGCCAGAGAGAGAGGGAGCACAAGCAGGGGGAGTAGGAGAGGAAGAAGCAGGCTCCTAGCGGAGGAGCCTGATGTGGGGCTCGATCCCAGAATGCCGGGATCACTCCTTGAGCCGAAGACAGATGCTTAACTTCTGTGCCACCCAGGCGCCCCTAAAAATAAGATCTTAAAACATAAATCAAATAAACTCAACATGGAATAAAGACTTGAATGTCACATGTGAAACCCAGTAGAAGAAAGCATAAGCAGTAGGCTCTTTTATGTTGTCTTGGTGTTGATTTTGTGGACCAATGGCAAGGGCAACAAAAGCAAAAATAAACAACTGGGGGGCTACATCAAACTAAAATGCTTCTGCACAGTGAAGGAAACCATTGACAAAATTAAAAGGCTGCCTACTGAATATAAGATATTTGTGAATCATATATCTGATAAAGAGTTCATTTCTAAAATAGATATGGAACGCATACAACTCAACACCCCCCTGCCAAACAAATAATCTAATTAAAAATGGGCAGAGGACCTGAACAGACATTTTTCCAAAGAAATCCTGCAGATGGCCAACAGATACCTGAAAACATGCTCGATATCATTAATCATGAGGGGAATGCAAATGAAAACCACAATGAGAATGGCTAGTATTAAGAAAACAAGAAAGAACAAGGATTGACACGGATGTGGAGAAACCCTCATGCCCTGTTGGGGGGAATGTAAACTGGTGTAACCACTGTGGAAAAGAGTACAGAGGTTCCTCAAAAAATTAGAGTTACTATATGATCCAGTAATTCCTCTTGTGGGTATTTATCTGAAGAAAACGAAGACCCTAGTTTGTAAAGATCTGTGGACTGCTGTGCTCCTGGCAGCGTTATTTACAATAGCCAAGATAAGGAAACAACCTAAGTGTCCACTGATGGATGAATGGATAAAGAAGGTGTAGGGTAGATATACAATGGAATATTACTCAGCCATAAAAAAGAATGAGATCTTGCGTTTTGGAACAACGCAGATGGAGGTAGACACAGTAATCATGCTGGGTGAAATAAGTCAGACAGAGAAAGACAAATACTGTATGATTTTACTTACACGTGGAATCTAAAAAAACAAACCAAACGAGCAAACAAAACAAAACTCTTAGATGTAGAGAACAGAATGGTGGTTGCCAGAAGAGAGGGGGTTTGGGAGTGTGTGAAATTGTTGAAGGGGATCAAGAGGTACAAATATGCAGTGATAAAATAAACACGTCACGGGGATGTACTGTACAGCATGGTGATTATAGTCAGTAATATTGGATTGCATATTTGAAAGAGTTAATCTCGAGAGTCTCATCATAAGAAAAAAATTGATGACTCTTGATGGAGACACATGGTAACTAGACTGTGGTGATCATTTTGCAATGGATGCACATGTCAAATCATTATGTAGAACACATGAAACTAATATAATGTTACATTCAATTATTCTTTAATAAAAAAAAAGGGGACGCCTGGGTGGCTCAGTCGTTAAGCATCTGCCTTCGTCTCAGGGCGTGATCCCAGGGTTCTGGGATTGAGCCCTGCATCGGGTTCCCTGCTCTGCTAGGAGCCTGCTTCTTCCTCTCCCACTGTCCCTGCTTGTGTTCCCTCTCTCACTGGCTGTCTCTATCTCTGTCAAATAAATAAATAAAATATTTTTTAAAAAATTTTAAAAAGGATAGTACTAAAGTTATTAGGTATGAAAGATCTGAAAGATGTGAAAATAATCATTGTAATAATAAAAGTCAGAATAGTTTAAAAAGCCCCTTAAACTGAAAAAACCCAGTAGGAAATAATTGGGCACTGGAGTTCTTTTGTGGCTCATAATGAGTGGTGGCATGTCGCTTTCATTTACGGGTGATCTTGCTTGTCCACACACGGTCCTGAAGCCGAGGTGGTGGTTCTCAAAGCAGAGTCCCTGCCCGCAGTATCTGCAACATCTGGAAACATGTAGATTATCAAGCCCCACTCAGCTACGGGATCAGAAACTCAGGGTCTGGCCCTGGGCATCTGGTTTTAACAGGCTGTCTTCGTAATTCTGATGCATGCTAGTTTCAGAACCAGCTGGCTTGGTTGTATGGGACGTGCTAGGAAGCTGGATGGTACAGGCAAACCCTGAATGCCTTTGTCTTGAGAAGGCAGAGATCCCACCCTCCTTCTATATTCCCATCGAGCAGAATGTGTAGAAGAACGTATTGTTCAGTGTTCAAGGTCAGGGGTTCCACGGTTGGCCAACTGGGGCGTCTCCTTTGTCATGAAGAATGTCTGGATGGCAGGCGTTGATGTCCTTGGAACGCTGGCCGTGCAAGGTGGAGAGAGGATAGTCGCTAGGGTAGCTCTTCCACTATAACAGCTGGCCACGGATGCTTTGTCCAGCCTGCCGCTCCTGGACTCCCAGCACATAAGCTTCCCCCATAAACCTATGTCTTGCTCAACGTCTCTGGGTCTTTTATCGTGGACCATCACCCACCCTTGGCTTAGAGTCTACTAGGGTGCAGTAAGACCGAGCTTAAGTTTCTTAGTTTTGGCTTCAAACAGCTCCATCTTTTTTTTTTTTTTTTTTTTTTTTTTTTTTTAAAGATTTTATTTATTTATTCGACAGAGATAGAGACAGCCAGCGAGAGAGGGAACACAAGCAGGGGGAGTGGGAGAGGAAGAGGCAGGCTCATAGCAGAGGAGCCTGATGTGGGGCTCGATCCCAGAACGCCGGGATCACGCCCTGAGCAGAAGGCAGACGCTTAACCGCTGTGCCACCCAGGCGCCCCCAAACAGCTCCATCTTGAATCTTGCCTCTGCCATTACAACTGTGTAACTTTGGACCAATTCCTAATTTCAGTCTTTTTGGTAATCTGGAAAATGAAAATAACTTTCCATTGTTCATTGGGCTAGTGTCGGTATCAAATGGGATTTAAAATAATTGAAAAGCTCACTAGTACAGTCTCTAGGAAATAGAGACTTATGGAGTCCTTACCTAAACGCTGTGAGTAAGGATCGTTATTTCTTTGTAGAGTTGCCAGAAATAGCAAATAAAAATAGAGGACACCCAGTTAAATTTACATTTCATATGCACAATTGTTATGATCCTGCATTTTCATGTTCTTTGCTAGTAGTGCATAGAACTTACTTATATTATAAAATTACTCATCTTTTAAAAAAGATTTATTTATTTAAAGAGGGGGGAGGGCAGAGAGGGGGAGAGAGAATCCTCAAGC
Organism: Ailuropoda melanoleuca; assembly: GCF_002007445.2. Lineage (NCBI taxonomy): Eukaryota > Metazoa > Chordata > Mammalia > Carnivora > Ursidae > Ailuropoda > Ailuropoda melanoleuca. The sequence goes on from NC_048220.1 coordinate 5,584,341, forward strand.
AGACTCCCCCTGTGCCTGGAACTTGAAGTGGAGCACAATCCCAGGACCCCCAGATCATGACCTAAGCTGAAGTCAAGAGTTGGCCACTCAACTGACTGAGCCACCCAGGTGCCTCAAAATTGTTCATTGTTTAGCTGGAATTCAGACTTCTCAAAGTGTCCTATATTTTATCTGGTAACCCTGTTCCAAGGTTTCAGATGAGTAATGCAGCTAAGAGGACCCAACTGGGTAACTTGTCCAAAGTCATGTGGTTAGTAAGTAATGTGATGGGGATGAGGACCCAGGTGTCCATTCCAACATCAGATTCTTTCTATGCTATCTCTCATCCTTGGTCACATGTGGGACCAATCAATTTCTCTGAAAGGGCTATTTTATTTCCCCTTTAAAAAATTTACTGGAGGGGCACCTGGGAGGCTCAGTTGGTTAAACATTTGCCTTTAGCTCAGGTCCTGATCCCAGGGTCCTGGGATCGAGCCCTGCATTGGGCTCCCTGTTCAGTGGGGAAGCTGCTTCTCTCTCTGCCCTGTTCCCACTCATGCTCTCTCTCTCTCTCTCTCAAATAAGTGAATAAAATCTTAAAAAAAACAAAACTGGATACTGGAGTTCCTATTGGAGTCCCATATATGGGAACATATGTAGGCAGAAATAACTGTGGTGTGTGTGTGTGTGTTTTTTTTTAAATGTACTTTTCTAATGACCAGAATACCAACAGAATTCTCTCACCTTCCTTAGATAAACATGGGGGAAACCCACAGATTACCATCTGGAGTTTAAGTTGGTATTTAGAACATGTGGTATTTATTAATTGGTATTCTCTGTCTCTTTCTCTTGGAAATGTCCTTAGATCCTACACTTTTTAAAGAAATATATCTTAAATTAGTCAAATGACCCAAGCATCGATCTTTTGGAAAGTTGAGAAAATACTGATAAATGAAAAAAAAATTCTGTGTTCCTGTTTAACACGAGGGCTTACACTGAGTGTGATTATCTTGCTGAGTCACAGAAATCCAGTGGTTTTATTTATTTTTTTTAAAAGATTTTATTTATTTATTCGACAGAGATAGAGACAGCCAGCAAGAGAGGGAACACAAGCAGGGGGAGTGGGAGAGGAAGAAGCAGGCTCATAACGGAGGAACCTGATGCGGGGCTCGATCCCATAACGCCAGGATCACACCCTGAGCCGAAGGCAGACGCTTAACCTCTGTGCCACCCAGGTGCCCCCAATGGTTTTATTTTAATTTCAAAACATGCTTTGATCTTTTTCTCACAATTGAAAACAAAAATCCAAAACTTGCTGAGTCACTATTGAAAATATTAACTTCTTTCCTCCTTTTGGCCACCTTTTAAGAGAAATGACTCAAGTGGGTGACCCTTCGAGACAAATGAGAGGAAAATACATGTGAGAAGAGAAGGTGTAAGAGCTGGATAATGAGGATGATAAAAATGTATGGCACTTTGGCATTTTCAAATTACTTGGCAATCAATTTGACTACCGATGTTGAGATTCATTCATTATCCAAAATGGCCGAGGCTGCATGAGTTTGCGGCTGTTGTCACATTGCCAGTAACAACCCTGCAAGTACCTCAGACATATTAATAGAATAGGGCTTTCACTGCACCCAGGACAGTGGCAGGGCCCCTGGGATAAAAAGGTAATTGAACTAGATCAATCCTGACGCCTGCCCATGTACAGCCATTGGGGGGGGCAGGACATAGCAATCCAAAATGAAGCTGGGGGCCCATAAATCTAGACGGGATACAGTCAGTACAAGTCTCTGTGGTTCAGAATTCAAGCTCATCTTATAACTTCTTTTCTCAGGTGCATTTAACCAGATGCTGGCATCCTCAAGTATGTGTTGCTGCTACCTTAAATCAGTTTATTCGAGTTCTCCTTTGTAGTCTCTTTTATCCATTGTATAAACTGTAAAAGCACAAATTTAGGGCAATATTGATCATTTATCTTATGAGAGGCATTTAAAAACGAGTCTGAAGGCCAAGCCAAGTATATGAACTTTAGGATATCGATAATGTGGTCAACTCTGTAGTTATAATATTTAATTACTAATTTGCTTTTATTATAAATTTTTTAAAAAGATCTTATTTACTTATTCGCTGGAGAGAGAGAGAGAGAGAGAGAGCACAAGCTCCAGGCAGAGGGAGAAGCAGACTCCCCGCTGAGCAGGGAGCCCGATGCGGGACTCGATCCCAGGACCCTGGGATCATGACCCAAGTCGAAGGCAGACACTTGATGACTGAGCCACCCCGGTGCCCCTAATTTTCTTATACTATAAATTTAAAAATATATATGTAACACATGATGACTTTAGAGATGTTGCTTTTTTCAAGGCTCCTAATTTTTCTAGAGGACAAAACTTCCACTTCTGCCTTAGTTACTGAAGACATCACCTTTCTAAATCCTTATATGACGCTGTCTGTGGTCGGGTCCGACATACCCATCTGCTTCACATTGAAAAAGTTTATTTAAAAAAAATGTCTTTTCAGTGTGTCGTTGAGATCTGTACAGAATAATCAGTGTGTTGCTTTTCAAGTAATCTTGTGAAGATTTGTTTACCAAAACAGCCCACTGGATTTATGTTATGTTTATTGTTCTGCTTTAAAAAAAAAATCAGCTTCATCAGTGGAGCACTCTTACACGTCCCAAGTGAACACTGACTTTGGTCATGTCAGGCTACGGTGGTGGAGATCATAATGTTTACCAGATACACCATTTCTTTTCCTGTATTTCCCAGCCTTCTTGCAATGAGATGAGAATCCGTGAGGGAGTCCTGGCCAGGGCACTGTGAGGGGTGGTGATTGTGTCTCTTCCTGGCACATGATGGAGGAAAGTCCATGGGCAAGCTTCTGGTACCATTGTTGGCAAGCCACACATTCCACGTGGTGCCCTTACGAGATAGTGGAGTCTCTGTCGTCCTGGATTCCCGAGTGACCATGTGGAACTGAGGTTTGCCAACCCACAAGGTCCATGAAGTGTGAGCAAGAAATAAACAAGTTGAGTTAAGCCATGGAGTCTTTGAGGCTTACTCGTTATCACAGCATGCCCTATGCCCATTCCTACTATAGGTCTTCTTGAAACAAAAAAGATAAAACAATAGCTGGGGAAACTTGTTGGCTCCCTAAGTATGGTGTATAGCTCTTGATCTCAGTTGGGGTGATTGATGAGTTTGAGCTCCATTTGGGTATAGTGATTACTTAAAAATAAAATCTTAAAACAATCAAAACAACAACAGAGAGAGTGCTCTGTCGTGAGACATATTGTCTAGACTTGAATAAAAAGTCACTCCCAATTTAGTAAGAAAATAGTTTGAGAATATATTTCACCTTATAGCTGAGACATATGATATGTCTTTTGCTGAAACAGATTTACTGTTTCTTTTTTTTTTTTTTTAAGATTTATTTTTCTATTTTAGAGAGAAAGAGAGGCAGAGGGAAAGAGAGAGTCTCCAGCAGACACCTCACTGAACACAGAGCCCGATGTGGGGCTTCAGCTCATAACCGTGAGCTCGTGACCTGAGCTGAAATCAAGAGTCAGATGCTTAACCAGCTGCACCATCCAGGAGTCCCTGGTTGACTGTTTCTTTAAGGTCATGTCTTTTTTTTTTTTTTTTAAAGATTTTATTTATTTATTTGACAGAGAGGGAGAGACAGCCAACGAGAGAGGGAACTCAAGCAGGGGGAGTGGGAGAGGAAGAAGCAAGCTCCCAGCAGAGGAGCCTGATGTGGGGCTCGATCCCAGAACGCCGGGATCACTCCCTGAGCCGAAGGCAGATGCTTAACGACTGAGCCACCCAGGCGCCCCAAAGGTCATGTCTTGAAAGAGCTCCATCTTTTAGATTTATCAATCATTATTCATCCCCTACTAATAAATTATGTCCACACTGATACCATTTCCGGCAGGTCCACTGTTTTCCATTGGTGAATAACATCAACAGCTGGTCACCATACTGTCATTTAGAGCAGATTTGGTACAGGACTCTAAAAAGCAGTGGTCTTTATATTGCTGGCATGGGGACCCACAATTTTCTCAGAAGGTCTGTGTAAACATTTACTTAGATTCACACCCAGGCTTGGAATTTGATCATTAAATGCCACAACTGTGGGTAAAATGGACCCGGAGGCACCTTTATTTGTACCAAAGACATTGTAGTACCAGATAATGGTCCCTGTGCATGATAGCAGAATCCTGTTTCTCCTCCAAGTATTTACCAATAATTTCTCCAAACATGCTGCACGGATGTCCACACCTCAGTTTGACACCTGTGGGCCCCGTACCCGCTCTTGGGCTCTTACTCTAGCTTTCTGTGGCCCACAAAGCTGCTAGAAGAAGGAAGCACCCCTGCCATTGCCTGTCAAGACGACAGCCCTGTCTGTGCTTGGTTATTGTCTTCAGAGTCTTCCAAATCCATATAGTTAGGTATTTTCAGAGATGTGAGGGCCTTACCAGCTCTGAGACACACTGTGTCATGTGGGCCTGAAGCAACTCTTCTTGTCTTGAAAATCTCACAGAAAAATCTCTAAACAATATTCTATATGATAATTCTCAGTCTCCTAGTAAGAGGGGGTCAAACCCAGAAAGCGAGAAGAGAAATAGACAACACCCTTCTTCACCTTTTGCACCTTTTTCTGGTGTAATATCCCAGTGGAAGACATTTTCCTACTTCGGTTCTAAAGCCAAGCCTGACAGGCCTTTCACTGGACATCATGCATGTGCGCGTGCGTGCGTGCGTGTGTGTGTGTGTGTGTCTGGAAGGTGGAAGTGTTAGTACCAGCAGAAGCAGCTATGCCCTGTTCACAATGAAACTGACCCCGTACATTGTTTTACTCTTTTGTGACAGTGACTTGCTTTTTATTCTATAGAATGTTGTAATCCTATCAGAGAGACTGAGGACACGTGTAAAAGACGGCTCTGGATCTTTCAAATGAAACGAAACATCAGGTTTGTAGGAATCTGAACACGAAAGATTTACTTAATGGAAAATCTCCAGTTGAAAGGTAAAACAAGTGTCCATCCCCAGATGAATGGATAAACAAAACGTAGTATATTTATACAACGAGATATTATTTGGCCTGAAGACCGAATGTGAGCACTGACTCCTGGTACCACATGGATAGACCTTGCAAACATCACGCTCAGTGACGGAAGCCAGACACGGAAGGACCAATACTGTATGATCCCACTTCTGTGAGGTACTTAAAGCAGACAAATTCATAGAGACAGAAGGTAGAATGGAAGTCACCAGGGGCTAAGAGGTGGGGGGAGATGGGAAATTTTTGTTTCATGGGTTGAGTTTCTGTTTGGGATGATGAAAAGGAGCTGGAGATGGATGGTGGTGACAATTGCACAGCATTGGGAAGGTGCTTAACTGTACCCTTAAAAATAGTTAAAATGTGGAATTTTATGTTACGTATGTTTAATCACACACAGTAAATCTCCAAAGGTTCTGAGAGTGTGTGTCATTCTCATGGAGGACACAGGGGTTTGAACGATGCTGATTTGCCCGCCCTAGATTGTCAACTGCTTGAGGATGGGGGTTATCTTGTCATCGTTGATGCCACCATACCTACTAGACGGTCTTCAACATAGCGAGGCTCAGCGAATCCTGGCTGAATTGAATTAGATGGTGGCCTACAGGATTTTTCAATTTAATTTGTCCTTAGAGGAGAGAAGTGAGTAGATATCCTGATCAAATACAGGGAAATGCTTTTAAAGGCTTGTTTTCCTGGAACAGTTTGTAAAGGCTTGCCAGTGTTTGACTGTGGGTTCGGTGCCCGGAACCTTGGACAGGAGCCAGGCAGAGTGATGAGAGAGAAGCCGTAGGTTGAGGAGTGAGCGGTCAGAATTCAATCTGATGTCGGGCCCTGGCAAAGGGGATGTTCAAAGTTTAATAGCACAAAGATATTGGCTTTGAGAAAGAACATTCTTTGAAAGAATCCGAAAGGACACAGGAACAAACTTGATGGGAATTGATTGTACAGAATCTCTACTGTGTAAAAGAAGACGACAAGTGGAAAGCACTTACGATGGATAATATTCCTCTTTCACTGCGGGAAAATACAAGTGACAAAAGCAGCCAATGTTTATAGCAGCTGAACTTTTCCAAAAACTTATTCAAAAAGACTCTGTTCAGGCCACCTGGGTGGCTCAGGGTGGTGAGATCAAGCCCCATGTTGGGCTCTGCGCTCGGCAGGGAGTCGGCTTGAGATTCTCTCTCTCCCTCTGCCTGTGCCCCCTCCCTCCCTCCCTCCCTCCCTCCCTCACAAATAAATAAATAAAATCTTTTTTAAAAAAATGACTCTCCTTGGATTCTTTCCTTGGACACAAATGATATCTCTCCATGCAAAAATAAGATAAAATGAAAAGGTTTTCTGGGAGGTTATACTCTTGGGGGTCTGCAATGTAGCACCTAGATTTTGCAGCGTTGATTGAAACTTTATTTTATAACTGATATTTAATCAAAAACTTTTCCCCAGAGATCATTCCTTACAAGTCATACATGAATACATTCTCACGGTATTAAAAAATTCAGACAGTGGCTGAAGTACACAGAGTTGACATGAAAAGCATACCCCTTCCAGTTCTCCCACCTCTTTTAACAATAAGATACAGAGTGTGTTCTTCCAGATGCTTCCCTTAGATTTGCACACATGTGCGAATATATATTGAGCTTTTATTTGTTTATTTCTTTAATAAAAAAATTTTTTTTGAGAGAATTTGTGCATGTGAGGAGAAGGGCAGAGAGAGAGGGAGAGAATCTTAAGCAGGCCCCACACTTTGAGGGTTTCCATCTCACATCCCTGAGATCATGATCTGAGCCAAAATCAGAAGTCCAATGCGTAACTGTCTGAGCCATGCAGGTGCCCCCTGAGCTCTTAGTTTCATTAATTTTTTACGTAGATGGGATCAAACTCTTTGTCTAAAAAATCTGGTTTTGTTGTAGGCTTTGGAAGCGGTGGAATGACTGCAACAGAGGAGAATAACAGAGACCTTATGTAATCTGCACACGTGAGAACCAGTGTTTGTATAATGAGGAATTGCCTGCATTACGTACGACATTGAAAGGAGCAAAACTCTACAAGGGGATTTTCAGGCTATTCACATGAAAGGTGTGGAAGTTTGTGGGACCGGAAACTAATAGGACAAATCCCACACAACATACACAGAAGGTCTCCCCACAGTAAAGTCACGTCTTTACGCATACATATCAAGAAGTGCAGGCAACGTTCTTGTTTTTCTTTGACTGGTTGATACCTTAACAAATTTACACCTTTGCTGTATGTGTTAAAATTTTGCCTTTTCCTTCATCCCCTGTTTGTTAAAGTGAGGAATCACAGCTAGTTGAATTAATTAGCCAAACCAGAACATGCATAATATTAAAGCCAGATATTTTGGAGAGCTCAAGCCTAGAGAAAATTAGATTAGTTACAGATTTCTCGTGGAAGGCATAGCCCTCAATTTAGAGACTGGTCGTATCTATGCTAAAGAAGAGAGAAGGGGCGTTACCTTCCGAATCAGTGTCCAATGATAGTGTTACAGATGAAAAAAATACCTTGTGAGTTTTATAGATATTTGGGTTTCGCTTGGAAAGATCAGGTGCTATAGGTTGTTGCTTCTTCTGTTGGCACAAGGCAGTCTGTCTCTTTGATCAGAGGACAGAGGCTGCAAGTTGTACCCTCTGTGGTGGGATCCCTTCCTCCACCTCAAACCATGGAGAATCTCTCCAGCTTCTCTGCTTCTCTGCATGGCAGTCTTCCCCAGAGTTCAAAAGGGCTTCCTGGGGTAGGGGGGTGGAGACTCAGTGGATCTGGGGCCTCTGTTCCTACTTGGAACCCAGTCAGCTGCATTTTGGGATAAGAATCTTGAGTCTGGTGAACCACAGATGGTCAGCAGTCAACACACGTGAATTCCCTCGCCTTCCTTCTTCTGGCATCATCATAGGATTCCAAAACAGGTGCGTGTCAATGGACAGGCCCCATTTTTAAAAAAAGATTTTATTTATTTATTTAATTGAGAGAGCGCGAGTGAGTGGGAGGAGGGGCTGAAGGCGAGGGAGAGAAAATCTCAAGCAGACTTGAGCCTGTTCAAGTGGAGTCTGATGCAGGCCTTGATCTCACAACCCTGAGATCGTCACTTGAGCCCAAACCAAGAGTTGGACGCTTAACTGGTTGCACCACCCAGGTGCCCCGTTTTTTATAAAGGCAAACGTTGTTTACTGATAATAATGTGTATATTTATTTATTTAAAGATTTTTTTAAAAAAAGATCTTATTTTTAAGTAATCTCTACACCCAACGTGGGGCTCGGACTCACCACCCCGAGATCAAGAGTTGCATACTCTACTGACTGAGCCAGCCAGACCCCCCAAGTTTTAGTTGCTTTATAGACCTTATAAACCAGCATTTACTGAACGCCTCCTTTGTGTAAAACACTCAGCATTTATTTCCAGCTTTTTTTGACCGGGGAGAAATGCATATTTTATGCCCTTTGCTTTAGACTTGAGCAGAACCATGTAAGCAAAGATATTTGGATGTTATAGGAAACTGGGTGTTTTATGGCCTTTTTTTTTTTTTTTTTTTTTTTGTCCTTTGGCCAAACTACCTGTCATCAAGGGGGTGGATTCTTGATGAGCTGGTGTAAAGAAATCACGGTTTAGGAGGCCAGACTGAGAGGCAGATCAAGGGAACCAATGTGTCTGTTAATGATCTGTGCATATGGAGTTTTACGGCTTCTAAAATGTACCTACTGGCTTTAATTTGTGTGAGCTACGGTTTAAGGAATGACGGCACAACCAACTTGGGCAAGAGATGGAGATGGTATTAAACCAAGTAGATTCTGAAATGTCTGAAAATGCAAATGACTGTGGCGTTTGTTAATGAGGTTGCTATTTTTAAAGACACCCACTAATACAGCCAATCTGTTTCATAGCACAAGGTGACTTTTATGTTATTGCTTCTTCTCTGTTTATTTTCACCTTTTTCTCACCTTCCTCTTAAACGTTTCTTTTCCCCCTCTCTTTCTTCCGGTGGGACCCACTCAGCGATCACAATTGGGTTAGGAAGCACAGAATAGGAAATGTACTTGGTTTGCCTACACAGGTCATTTGTCAAGAGCATTTGGGGATCTTCCTTTACATTCCTGGAGGTCAGCAATGGTCACCTTCGTATCTGGAAAGATTCAGGTGAACAGGAACACCGTACTGGAATCTAGGAGGTGTAGGTGTGAAAGCCACACATTCGTTAACAGTTTGGGTCAACTAAGCGGGTGATTTGATCTTTCTGGGCTGCGGTCTTCTCAGTCTATAAAGTGAGGGCCTGGGAGAAGAGAAGATCAATACTGAACCTGTGGAGGTCAGTTCACCATAGCTATAAAACTTACAAATGCATATACCTCTCGATCAGTCTCACGTCTGAGAGTTCCTCCATCAGATTGTGAAATGACAGACATAAAAAAGATATTCATTGCTGCATTGTTTGTATTATCAGAAGCCTGGGAGCAACATGATAGAGGATTGTTAAGTACGTTTTCGTACATCTGTACCGTAGAATCTTTTTTTTTTTTAAAAGATTTTATTTATTTATTTGACAGAGAGAGAGAGACAGCCAGCGAGAGAGGGAACAGAAGCAGGGGGAGTGGGAGAGGAAGAAGCAGGCTCCCAGTGGAGGAGCCTGATGCGGGGCTCGATCCCAGAACGCAGGGATCACGCCCTGAGCCGAAGGCAGATGCTTAACAGCTGCGCCACCCAGGCACCCCCATACTGTAGAATCTTATACAGCTGTATTAAAGAGAGAAAAAACTCCAATGCGGACATGCGTTCCGAGATACATTGTTAAATGAGAAAATCAAGATTCAGAAGAGTGTGTATAAGGTACAGTCTTTTGTTTAATAGAAGGGAGGAGGAACAAGAATCTATGTTAATGCTTGATCTTACTTGCACAGAGAAACTTTGGAAGGAGGCACGAGAAGCTAATTGAGAACCCAAATCATCTACTCCCTTACAGAGCCTGATCATGGAGGGTGGAAACCACGCCTTCCCGTCTCAACTGACACCACCTAGTTTTTCCACTCTCTCTAGGACCATTTTGTTCCTCTTGGGCAGATGTCATGCCCAAGCCAATGGCTTGATTGCTTGTTGCAGGAACTTCTCTAAAGACCCATTCAGTCTTCACTAGAAAACATCAACAATTTGTGCATTAAGATTCTGAATCCCTTAGTTTCAAAATCCTCACCTTGATGGTTTCATGAACCCTGGGTTGTTACATTGGGATTCTTCCCCAGTCTCAGTCAAGTCTGAGCATTGAAAGACGAGCCTTAAACTAATTTCCAGTTCTCAATAAATTTTTACTTTACCTTACCCTCTCTGAGACACAACAAAGCTTTTGGATGTGGTGTCCTCTTGCTCAAGGCTTCATCTAATCAACAAACTGTGTTGTGATCTTGGGAGAACCAGCTTTTGTTACATTAAAAGGTGGTTGCCTGGTGGGGTGGGTATATGTGTGTAAGGGAACTGTCAGATGACAGAAAGCAGGGGGCAAGAACCTTCACTGAGTATTTGTACACTCTTCAGTAATGGGAATGCATTATCTATTAAAAATGAAATACAATAAGTCTTATTTTGAATAAATAAAAATATAAAATAAAATCAGGGGTTAAGTACTAAATCACTAAATTTCCTGTCAGTGCCATGATTCCATTACAATTTCATATTGTCCACTAAGAAAGTAATTTCCAAAATTGCAATATGGAAGACAGCTGCTCAGTTTCTGGCCTGTCGTAATGGGATAGCTTTCAGATCCCCAGTTTATCGATACACCCATGTTTCTAACACTGATTTCAATTAACATTTGTCAGAGCTAAAAATACAAATTTTATCTAGAGCCCAGGACTGTTTTGACAGAATGATTTTCAACATTGTGACTTTTTAGCACAGGAGACTGTGGTTTTAATTGGAAAACCAATTACTTTAACAACTATTCTGCTCCTGCCCTTTAACATGATTTATATAAAAAGAGGCCCATATTTTTGGAAGGTTATAATGATTATGATGATTAGGGACGATTAGTGACTGGCAGAAATCCAGGTGTCCCAGGGAGCATCGCATCTAACTTCAGAGGACTCTGAAAGTACTTTCAGAGCCTTGGGAGACTGGAATTTACAGGTCTGTTGCTGAAATTGAGGAGTTGGAAGTAACAGGAAGGAAGGGAGGAAGGAAAGGAGGAAGGGGGGAAGGAGGGAGGGAGGAAGGAGGAAGGAGGGAGGGAGGAAGGATTTTGGCCAAAAAGGGAAATGAGAGAAATTTAAAAAGCAGTGAGAATGAATAGCAAAACTGACTTTGGTACTTTTTGTTAGGACTGTAGTTTGTTTTGCCTTTTTTTTTTCTTTAAATAAGGTATGGAGGGAAGGAGCTAGATTAAAAGAAGAAGAATAAGAAAAGAAGTGATACCTTGTGAGGATATGCTGTGGTTAAGTATTATGGAAAAGTAAGCCATGCAAATTCTTTTTATAATCTATTGGCTAAAAGATGGAGGAATTAGGCAGAGTAACTGAAAATGAACCCTGATTACTTAGGTTTTATTCCTCAGGATCCACATTCTTTAGTTACCTCCTTTTTACCTTTTTAAATCTGAGGGTAGAGAGAAAGAAATGATTAATTTTCAAAGTATTGTAACATAGATCTTGCATTTGCATAATAATACGTTTTGTTTGAATGGCATTTACAATTTGCCAGGGGCTCTCAAATCCATTCTATCCCTAATATCATTCACTGTTGTCTATGTATGGCAAGCGGAACAAAGAATATATATGCTTTCTTTCTCTCAGTGGTGTTTTTTTCCTTTCATCCAATTAATATTTAACATTTACTCTCATCTTTCAGGCAGAAGTACTTATCCTACTTCTTATCACTCAACACAAAACCCAATTACACATTCCAGAGAATTTTTTGCAACCCGTGCCCTCTGTTAAGCACGACCTCAGTTGGCCGTGTCTGTTCAATGCTTTGCTTACAAACCGCTCTCTTCATTCACCATCGTTTTATTTTTTTTCTCTGAAAATTGACAAAGGCTGACATTTGCATATTGGCATATGGGATTGAAGTTTCTAAAACTCGGGGATTCAGTTTTCCTTTGTGGCTACTGAAGCGGTTGGCTTGAAATTCTCTTTATCCTGCCATTGATTCTGATGAAAATTTGGAGCCCCAGGGGGATCCCAGGTTTAGACAAAAGAGCACCCTGCTGCTAGTTGGGTCTGTGTTGCCGGAGCACAGGGGAGGCGGCCTGGAAGGGCATCTGCGTGAAGACTGAGGATGACTTCTGGGAGAGAACTCATCCTAAGGGTGAATTTGAATACTGCCCGCAGTCTGTCCATCGGCTGTTTCCTCCCCAGCCCTGTGGATATTTATCTGCCTGTTTGATGGTAGGAGAGAGGTTGGTAAAAGCAAGAAATAACTGTGGGATGGCTCACCTTGGAGATCTGTACCTTGGCATACCGGTGGCTGGGGGTGGAAGTGTCTTGTAGACACCAGGGCTATTACATAATTAAGTGGCACTCCCTGGTGGCCACAGTGGTGGTTACTAAAAGCTGACGTAGTGTTTCTGGGGTCGTTAAGGACCGAATTTTGAGACTCATGATAAGCCTCCCTGGTGTCTCCTGGCATCACCAGTTGAGAGCTTAGAGAAAACACGAGTTAAGAAATGCTTAGTGTCACGAAAAGATAATTCTTTAGATGACAACCATTTCTTAGTGTGGGACGTAGGTTGGGCCGATTTACATGGGTCTGAAAATTGGAAAGATTTCTAAGTAGCAATCTCAGTAATTACTGACTGGATTTGGCAAGGAGCTAGCCTCGTTAATGCTAGCTTTTGTGCCAAATTTTTAACTGTTTATCAGTCATTCCCAACAAAGACTTCGAGCTCATTCTCAGTGATTCCAGTGAAAGGAGCAGTGAAATCTGAGGTAGTTACGTGGAGTAATATCGTTCCTGATGGGAACATTTACAGGTAAATTGAATCTGCCAGACCTTGAGCAGACTTTGTATCCACAACACATAGTGGGTGGAACTTCAGTGAGGAATCGGGAAGGTTCTTTAGCAAGAGACGCTGGTTAATTTTAGGAAGTATGTACTGCAAAAACGATTAAAATGACTTCCAGTTTTTTAAAAGATTTATTTATTTAAGTGCGCTCTACGCCCAATGTGGGTCTTGAACTCACGACCCCGAGATCAAGAGTCGCATGCTCTTGAGCCAGCCAGGCGCCCCAAAATGACCTGTAGATTTTTTTTTTTTAAAGTAGATTCCACACTGGGCTCAATGCGGGGCTTGAACTCATGACCCTGAGATCAAGACCTGAGCTGAGATCAAGAGTCAGACGCTCAACCAACTGGGCCACCCAGGTGCCCCTGACTTTTAAATTTTTAAAGATTGAAAGAACATAGGATCCCTCCCACAGACCTTTCTGCAGTCACAACTGAAGCTCACAGCTATTTTAAAAAAGGCACCTTTTATATCTATGGGAAAAAGTATTCCAAGTTCCAAATATTCGATGAATTAACGAATGACTACTGATCCCTGCAGGTCTCTTCCAACTTTGTAAGAAGTGAAATTGTAGTAAGAAGAGTACCTTTGCTGGCCTTCTTGGTGTTTACAAAGTCTTCTCTAGAATCTAGGTTTTTTAATTGGCTGATTTAGGTATTTCTGGGCTGGAAGCTAGGTTGTGGATCAGATGACACTGAGAATTTATTCCGGTGCTTGGAATTCTTGTACTTTCCCCATAAAACCCAATTTCTGTGCATTCCTGATCCCTAGTCCAGAGGCTCCTTCCTCTCTGGTAGGGGGAGGGATTTCAAATTTTGGTCAATTTTTGGTTCTTTTATTCATGTTCTACTATGGCTGAGAAAAAACAAGTCTACTCTAACTTTATTTATATATTTCATATTAAGTGATAGATGTATGGGCGTTTTTTTGGTCAAAAATACAAAATAAAAAAAATATAAAATAAGTTGGCCAAAGATTGATTTACCTATGAAATCTTAGTCTTTCTATTCTTGAGACAACCCCTTTTCCTCTCATTTGCTTATTTGTTCCTTCAACAAATATATTTTTTAAAGATTCTATCTATCTATCTATCTATCTATCTATCTATCTATCTATCTATCTGAGAGAGAGAGAAAAGCAAATTCCGCACCGAGTGTGGGGCCTGATGCAGGGCTTGATCTCAAGACCCTGAGATCATGACCTGAGGTGAAATCAAGAGTTGGATGCTTAACCCACTGAGCTACCCAGGTGCCCCGGTTCCTTCAACAAATATTAATTGAACATTTGCTATGTGCCAGGAATTTTGTGTGTGTGTGTGTGTGTGTGTGTGTGTGTAATGGGGGGAGTGTTTGCAGCTGGAAACAATGGAGACATGGTGTGTGTGTGTGTAATGGGGGGAGTGTTTGCAGCTGGAAACAATGGAGACATGGTCTCTCCTGGAGCTTTCTGCCTAGCAAGTGGGGCAGTTAAGGACTTCTCTCCCATTTACTAGTCATGGGATCTCAGACAAGTTACCTCAGTTTTGTCAGATGAGGAAAGGCTGGGTTCATAGAGCTGGTGATCGTATTATGTGAGATAAAGTATGTACAGTACTTAGCAACGTGTCTGCCACAGAGAAAAATGAGTATACAGATGTATTATCCTTTTCTGACTCTTGAACCAAAACAATCTGTAAGACAATAACATTATGAGTAAACCTAAAGACCAGTCTTTCTGGAAATATGACTAAGGCCACCCCATTGTCCAGCCTTCCTCCTACAGAAGACTGCCCCTTGGCATTTGCTGAAAAATCATTGTAGTTGGGATGAGGGAATGAGGAATGATGTCAAGTCTTCTGTTCTACTTTATTTCTTTGGGAGACTGTCACCCTCCTCCCTTGCAGGGCTAAGGAATGGAGTCGGGCTCACCTAACAGAAAGCCGTGCTGCTCTGGGATAGCCAGGGAACTGAGCTGACCCATCTGTGTCTGCGGCTGCCATGTTCCTTTCCATGTTGCTTTTCCTGGTGGATAAAGTCCATCTATGCACCCTGGCATCGGGGTTGAGAAGTTCTTCCTTCTTACTGTGCCATGGGGGTAGAACACAGCCTGGGGGGACACTCAGACTCTTGCCAAAGAATCTGAGGTATCGAATATACACCTGACAATGCCCCCGACTTATCACTCCAGCTCCCCATCGCATACCCAATAATTGTGGGATATAAAGAAAACAAAGAATCTTGAAATCAAGGAACTGGAAATCCACTTGGAAGTAAGGAAAGATAATGCATATACCATGAAAAGTGAAATAAACAGGCAAATAACAACACTAGATAACAACACTATTTACCAAATGTTGTTCACTGGGCGTGTTAGGGAGTAGGATGCCGGTCTTAAGGACCTTATAGTCTACAGAGGAAGACAGAAACAAAGCAGCAATCAAAACGGAACGGTCAAGTCTTTGGTAGCAGTCATGCAGGTGTTTCGCTGCTGACAATATCTGAAGGGTTGCGGGGGAGGACAGAGAAAGAGCTAAATATGAATGAGAAATAATTGCTATTATTTCTCTCTCTCCAGCAGGGAGACAGATTGCAGTAAGCCGTGATCGACCGGGGGAGGCTTGAGATGGGCGTTAAGGACAGACTTGTCAGACAAAGAGGGACACCTCTGTGCTGGTCCCTTCAGCCTGATGAGGGAGGGAGGGTAGGAGGAGGTAATATGGTTTCCAGAGGAAGCCTAAGATGGAACTCGAGGGGGCTGTTGGCTTTGAAGAACAGAGTTCGAGTGTCAGCCCTGATGTTTAGTATTAATCACTTTGCTTCTCTGGGCTTCTCTTCCTTCTGTGTAAAATGAGGGCATGGGGCTGGGGACTCTGCAAATGTCTTCTCGTGTGTGCATCCTTGTCCAGTTCCCTCCCCGGCAACACATGGTTAATTCAAATGATGAGAATCTGAATGAAGGCTCTTCAAGATTTGGAAGATAGGATTTCTTTTCCTGCCAAAGCCGGCAATGTGGGTAGGTATTTCTTTGCGCTAGGAAATTTCTTTCTAATCTCTTGCAAATGTTTCACTCCTCTGCCCTCCTACTCATCGTATATTCCAGAAAGGCCATTTCTACCCCCCCTTTCCCCGACCACGGGCTCTTTGTTGTTTTTATGCCCTAGGGAGCCAGTCCTCAATTATGCTTCACAGACTTGGAGAAAAGATGGACTGGCGGTTTTTTGGATCTGTCATTTCAGTGGAGTTTTCTCAATCTGGTCTACACTGGGGGCAGAAACACTGTGCTTTAGACGTCTCAACTCGGACCTTTTTTTCAGTTTTGCAAAAACCATATGCCATACACTGAAGACCGCTATGGGCTGGGGACTGGCTTGGCCGCTCGTACAAACATATACGGTGCTTGCCGTGATGGACCGGACGTTAGAATTTCTGTTAAAGAATGAATTCTGTTCTTTTCTCAGAACACTCTCCTTCTGTAGCCTAAAAGGCTGTGTGTACACAGAATCAAATAAAGGGAGGATCTGCTCATTATACAGGCAAGCCTTGGAGGTGCTGCAGGTTAAGTTCCTGAACTCCACAATAAAGCAAATAAAGCAAGTATCATCATAAAGGGAGTCACTTGAGTTCTTTGGCTTATGAAAGTTGTGTTTATACTCAGCTGTCATCCGTTAAGTGTGCAATAGCATTGTGTGTTAAAACATAATGTACACACCTTAATTTAAAAATGCTTTATTGCTAAAAGTTGTTCCCCATCATCTGAGCTTGCAGAGTCAGAATCGCTGATCACGGATCACCATAACAAATGTCATAACAATGAAAAAGTTGGAAATACTGCAAGAATGACCAAAAGGAGACACACAGACATGAAGAGGGAAAACGCTGTTGGAAAAACGGTGCAGAGAGGTTTCTCGGGTGCAGGGTTTGTGGTGATTTGTAAAAAACGCATTATCTGCGAAGCGCGATAAACCAAGATGTGCCCGTAGGACGCTGCTGATGTTTGTAGATCATCGAAATGCTGAAAGCCCTTTAAAAGGCTGAAAATCTTCCCTGTAGTTTGATTACCAGAATATCCAGATGGGTTGCTTGCATTGGTTAGGGTCAACGGATAGCGGAAAAAACTCACCTCCTTTTGTGTGATAGTTACAAAGCGAGCCACGTGACTTCCCGTGATCCACGGGGAAACGTTTTCTGTAGGCGCTAACAGCAGCTCTGTCTTCATGCACCCAGGTTTTCTTTCATGTTCTCCCCTGCAGTTCTGCAAGTTTGAGAACGGTGGTGCTGCTGCCCTATTCTTGTTTCCCTGTTCCATGTAACAGCTCCGGGCTTTCCCCTGCCTGGGTCATCAACGTTTGCAGCGAGGTAAAGCAAGAAAAGAACGCCTTTCCACACCATGCCTCAAGCCAATGACTTCTAAAGGTCAGGGGAAGACCTGCCGGGCGTCTTCCTGGCTCCTGCGCCCGGCGTCCCATAAGATTAGCAGGTGCACCGGCTGGGTTGGTGTCACGTTTACAGAGAGTCATCACATCCTGGCAACCGATGGATAGTCTTACCTGTGGAGGCAAACCTGGGGCTGAGGCCATTCATTCCAGAAAGCTCTCCAACATTCCCCAAAGCACAAATCAGGTCAGGGAAAACATGAATTAAGGCTTGAAGAAAAGCACAAGGGAGGGTAGAGCTTTACAAATGGGTGGAGTGGTTAGATTTCTGTATTCCCAAAGCCTAGGAGCAGAGAGGCGTATGGGTATTTTGTGCAGAAGCATTCCAAAGACAGATAAGGGATGCATACACCTTCGTGGGGGGGGGGGGCTCAGTGTGCCTTGGGTGGCCCGGATCTGTGAACTGCTGTTTCTCCCCGTTCTGAGGGCTCACCATGGGAACTATGGAGTGCACAGGGTTCTTACAGTGAGGCTGGCTCTCTCTCCTCTTCCCTCCTGGGGCGAGAGGAGGAGATGTCCTTCCTGCATCCAGTGCTCAGACTGTCATGTTGGCTCTGGTCCAGAGAAACCTGGCCATCAGCAGGACAAAGGTGGCTGTGGCAGGAGCCTAGCCATCCCCCCCTAGGGACCCTGCTTCTGTGCAGATCCCAGCTCCGTGATCTTCGGAGGGTCTCCGCTTTGGCTAGCTTCCACCTCCCATCAACTTGGCTACAAGACGCCCTCCTTGGTTGTCGGTGTCTGAATTCAGGCAGGCAGTGCCGTTCCAGGGCGAAACCACACGACACGTTTCTGACAGCTTCGAAGACAAGACCCCTCCTGCTAGCTGTAAATCACGGGCGCCCTTCTCTGCCTCGCGCTCTGGAGCAATAAAAAGGAAAAATAGAAGAGTGCAGGCTGGGAAGCAGCGTGCGGGGGCGGGCTCGTCTGGGGAGTGTTTCCAGGGAACTCTGGCAGGAGGCTTCTCGCTCATGAAGGATTTCCCCGGCACCGCGCCGGCTCAGGATGACAGATGGGCTTCTCTCTGCCGCAGAAGGGAAAATACCTTTTGTCTCCGCCAATGCCCTTCACCGCGGGCCAGCAGCTAGCAGGCACCCCTTCTGCTCCTGGATGCAGTCTCTTGTCAGGAGGCATCCGATTTTTTTTTTCTATCTATAAGAAGAGAAATCATCATCTCACAATGTTCTGCTCCCGAAAGCTGTCAGCCGTGAAGAGTGCCCTGTCCTTGTTCCGAGGTGCAGCTTTGGGAACGATCAGGGAGAAGCCAAAGGCATTTTCATTTTTAGAGATTGTCAGAAAATATTCGCAGGCTTTCTGTTTATGACATACTGCTCCCCCCTCCCTACAGCCCCCCTACCGAGGTGGCTGACCTCATTTTTTTTTTAATCTTCAGTCTGGGAGCATATGGGAAGACCAGCCACACTGAGAATTTAGGATTACAATTGGTAAAGGTCTAACTCGTTAGATCCAGTCTCTGGGATCTTGGTCCTCTGATGCCCCGGAATAGACACTAATGAGGGATTCAGGCCAAACTGGTTGTTTTCAGCGCAGAATTTGGGCTTATACATGTGTTATCTATTCACAAGATTTGTAACTGCTTTCTCTTTGAGCTATAATCCTTTTATACTTCTGTGCTTTTCTTCCTTCTTTTTTCTTTCTTTCTTTTTTTTTTTTTTTTAAGGATTTTTATTTATTTATTTGACAGAGATAGAGACAGCCAGCGAGAAAGGGAACACAAGCAGGGGGAGTGGGAGAGGAAGAAGCAGGCTCACAGCGGAGGAGCCTGATGTGGGGCTCGATCCCACAACGCCGGGATCACGCCCTGAGCTGAAGGCAGACGCTTAACCGCTGTGCCACCCAGGCGCCCCTTTCCTTCTTTTTTCTTTCTCCACCTCCTGTCCTTGCTCGTCCTTTTGGATATTTTCAATCCATCCCACGGGTTTTAAACCCAAACAAATGACCCACTTTTTTGTTGATGTTATTTTTGAGATAGATATTTTGGAAGATCTGGCTAAAAAACGCTAGGCTGCACGCTCCCAACTACCTGATTATGATCTATGTGGAAATAATCCACCTGGAAATCTCTGTGGGTCCTCTAAACTAGGAATGGGGTTTGGTCCTGCAACACGTTGATAAAAACAGCTTCCCAGTGCAACCTTTGTTACCAGTGACTTTTTCTGTCTGTGCTTTTGTCAATATCCGGTAAGCTGCTACACTGTCTGCGCTCTCCTGTTCTGAATTCTTCTTGGTGGCAAGGATGGTCTCCCTCATTTTCATACCCTCTATGGTGACTGGTAGACAGATTGGGATTTTGGCTAATTTAATTTAATTCATATAAAAAGTGTGATGTGTCAGAGAGCTGGGGAGATGATTCATGCGCGATTGAAAAGGGCAGAACCATTTCATTTATGGATTTCTAGCTACTAAACTATTGATTGGAAAGATTAATCTTTCCAGTGAAACTCGTTGGAGAAGAGGATCCAGGGAATCCTTCCAGGGTTCTGTGATTTCCACGATGCTGCCAGGCATATTTGCAGAATTTGGGCAAGCTCTCGGAAAACTACTAGCTTGTGAAAGGAAATGTCCAGAGGAAATGTTTCAAACACTGAAGAATCTTTCTTAACTCTCATAATGCCCGAATAGGAAAAATGTGTTTACTACGAAAATGTTTTCTGGGGACGGTGATAACCAAAAAAGCAACAAGGCTAGTTTTTTGAGAGGAACAGAAATTCGAATTAGTTTTTGTGAAACTTTGTCATTTGTATGGAGTCTTTGATAAAATGGGGAGGTCTCCCCCCAACTTATACAGTGCACAAGATATTGAAGACTATGAAGGGAGAGACAAACAGTGATTGATTAACTGTCATAATTTAATGATTTAAATTTTTATATTACTTAGCAGCAGGCTCCTTTCTAGAAGGGACTGTGTTGGTTGATGTGTCAGCCGATGAATGGCCGGACCTAGTGTGTGAGGCATGAAGAAGCATGTTTGGGACTCAGTTTTTGTCAGTTACTTTCCCAGGATGGTAGGTTTAGGTAACTGCCCAGCTCTTGTTCCATGTACTGAAATTTGCACGCACAGTGCAAGCATGGAGTTGCTTAGGACAATAGGGAGGGGTTTAGAAGAAGAAAGGAGAGAAGCATGGTCCAGTGTTTAGTGACCAGAGCAGAAGTGCTGGAGGAGAAAGCATGGTCTCAGGAGAATTTTTAAAAAATATATATAATTTATCTTACATCTGATCCTTTCTTTTATTTTTTTTTTACATCTGATCCTTAAAAAAATTTTTTTTTGTTGAAATACAGTTGATATACAATGTTATAACTATTTCAGGTGTACAACCTAGCCATTCGAAAATTCTATACATAGGGGCGCCTGGGTGGTGCAGTCGTTAAGCGTCTGCCTTCGGCTCAGGGCGTGATCCCGGTGTTCTGGGATCGAGCCCCACATCAGGCTCCTCCGCTGGGAGCCTGCTTCTTCCTCTCCCACTCCCCTGCTGTGTTCCCGCTCTTGCTGCCTGTGTCTCTCTCTGTCAAATAAATAAGTAAAATATTTTTTTTTTAAAAAGAAAATTCTATAGGTAAATCAATGCTCACCATGATAAGTGTAGTCACCATACAACCTTATTACAATACTATTGACTATATTCCATAGGCTATCCTTTTCATCCCTATGATTGATTTATTGTATAGCTGGAAGTTTGTACCCCTCAATCCCCTTTATTTTCCTCCCTCCCGCCCCGGCAACCGCCAGTTTGTTCTCTGTATTTAAGAGTCTGTTTTTGTGTTTGTTTGCTTGTTCACTTGTTTTGTTTTGTAGATAACACCTGTAAGTGCAAGAATGTGGTATTTGTCTCTTTCTGCCTGATCTATTTCACTTAGCATGATTACCGTCTAGCTCCGTCTGGGTTGTTGCAAATGGCAAGGTCTCATTCTTTCTTATGGCTGAGTAATATTCCATTGTATATCTGTACCACATCTTTTTTTTCCCCCCACTCATCTATCAATGGATACTCAGGCTGCTGCCCTCTCTTGGCTCTAAGGTTGCGATAAACCTAGGGGGTGCAAATATCTTTTCTAGTTAGTGTTTTCTGGGTAAATACCTAGAAGTGGAATTGCTAGGATCATATGGCAATTCTATTTTTATTTTATTTTTTATGTATGTATTTTTTTGTGGGGGGTAATTCTATTTTTAATTTTTTGAGGAACCTCCAAAATGTTTTCCGCAGTAGCTGTACCAGTTTGCATTCCCATGACCAAGATTCCTTCTTCTCCAAATCCTTGCCAACTCTTGTTGTTTCTTGTGTTTTTGATTTTAGCCATCCTGACAGGTGTGAGGTGATACCTCGTTATGGTTTTGATTTGCATTTTCAGGAGGAATTTTTTCTTAAAGATTGATTTATTTATCTTTGAGAGAGAGAGAGAGAGAGAGGGCTTGAGCAAGGGGAGAGGTGAGGGGCAGAGGCAGAGGGAAAGAGAGATTCCCAAGCAGATCTCCCACTGAGGTTGGAGCCTGACGTGGGGCTCAATCCCATGATCCTGAAACTATGACCTGAGTTGGAATCAAGAGTTGGCCGCTTCATATGCACCCCAATGTTCATAGCTGCATTGTCCACAATAGCCAAATCATGGAAGGAGCCGAGATGCCCTTCAAGATGACTGGATTAAGAAGCTGTGGTCCATATATACAATGGAATATTACTCAGCTATCAGAAAGAACGAATTCTCAACATTTGCTGCAACATGGACGGCACTGGAGGAGATAATGCTAAGTGAAATAAGTCAAGCAGAGAAAGACAATTATCATATGATTTCTCTCATCTATGGAACATAAGAACTAGGATGATCGGTAGGGGAAGAAAGGGATAAAGAAAGGGGGGTAATCAGAAGGGGGAATGAAACATGAGAGACTATGGACTATGAGAAACAAACTGAAGACTTCAGAGGGGAGGGGGTGGGGGAATGGGATAGACTGGTGATGGGTGGTAAGGAGGGCACGTATTGCATGGTGCACTGGGTGTTTATACGCAACTAATGAAGCATCAAACTTTACATAGGAATCTGGGGATGTACTGTATGGTGATTAACATAATATAATAAAATAAAATAAAAAAACATAATACCTAATTCTCATGCTAGACTCAATAAAAAGGAGTTCCTATTTCAAAAAAAAAAAAAAAAAAGAGTTGGCCGCTTAACTAACTGAGCCACCCAGGTGTGCCAGCAATTTTTTAAAATGAAATTTTGTTGCATGTTGTTGATTCTCTTTTCCACCACCCCTCCCATCCCCCTCTCCCCTTCAGTCTTCAGTGAAATATATGTTACTCACAATGAGGTTGATTCTGCCTGGTTGGGACTCAGTGTGGTGGGCACATGAGCCAAGATTGCTCAAGGAAGATAAGATACATTTATATATTCAAGGAAACCAGTTCCTTTAATCCCCTGACATATGTCAGAGATGAGGAGAAAATTGGCTTTGATCTAGTTAATGAACGTAGCATTGACTGTATTAGATTCTAGTAAGCATCCATTTCTTGAACCCTCCAGAATATTCTAAATTTATCTAAAGTTTGCAGAGAAGATATAATAGGCCAAATAGTCCCTCAAAGATCTCAGGTCCTAACCCCTGGAACCTGTACATGTTACCTTATATAGAAAAAGCATCTTTATCGATATGATTAAATTAAGGATCTGATGCTGGGGAGGTTATCCTGGATTATCCAAGTGGGTCCTAAATGCCATTGGATATATCTGCAGAAGATGGAGGCAGAGAGGGAGAGAGAGAGAGAGAGAGAGAACACAAACAGAACAGAAAGCCATATGAAGACAAGGCAGAGAGATATTTGAAGATGGCGGCCTTGAAGATCAGAGAGATGTGGCCATAAGCCAAGGAAAGTCAGCAGCTGCCATAAGCTGAAAGAGACAAGGAATGGATTCTCCCTACTGCCTCCAGAAACACACAGTCCCCCCAATGCCATAATTTTGGCCCAGTGGGACACATTTCAGACTTTTGGCCTCCAGAACTAGGAGAGAAGAAATTTCTATTATTCTAAGCCAATGAGTTTGTGGTAACCATCACTGAAGCCAGACCTTGGTATGCGGACGGTCGGCCCGAGTTTACTGATTCTTGACAATTCTTTACATCTTAAAGAGCACACAACTCAAAATGATGTCAGTAATGTTAATTATAACGATTCAAACATACTATCCTTCCATACCAATATGGAACTTAAGCTGATTGCCAATGGCTTATTTCGGTTCAGAGTTTTAGTAGAATTGCTGTTAGTTGAGGTGTCTCCCTTGTGAAGCCCAGGGTGTGTGAAGGACATGATGGGAAAAAAGGAATGAGGGCCATTTGAAGGAGGACCTGAAGCTGTACCACTCAGCTCTTGGATACTTAAAAAGTCTAATAGCAACCTCACAGCTCCATTGTATATTAATCAATGCACGACTTATTTTGCGCAGAGGGTTTGCACAATTTTTGGAGGAAAGAGGTGTCATTACCAAGGCACTAGGTTGGCTGTTTACACTTCACTCGGCTTCGGTACATCAATGTCTTGTAGCGTATCAGACATGCTGCCAGGTGCAGAGAATATGAGACGGTTACACATGGTTCATTCTTCAGAAAATCGAGAGTCACATATTAACCCAACGTCTAGTTCTTAAGTCATGATTAAGGTGAACTGACACACGAGGTCAAAATTCCCCTTGAGAATTCCCTAGGAAGGCACTATGTTTGTCATCAATGTATCAACTCTCAGTTCAACCACGTGGTTTTTTCCCAGCCTTGAATCAGGCAACTATTTCTTTAGTTAAGCACTTGAAGAGACATTTGGCTTACATATAGGGCCCATGTCATAAAAAGATCATTTTTAACATTAGGGGCATACCTGGAGAGACTTGGATTGGAAAGAGAGCGTAACGTGTCCCATGTTCTCTTTACTTCTAGATATTTCTGAATGATGGGCGGGAACTCCCTGCCATGTGTAAATTGTGGTCTGTCTCACTACACTTTGTCAGGTGTGTCCAGTGACTCTGAATTAAATGCTCCATGATGGGATGACACTTTTTGCCCTTTTATTCATTCATCTGTTCACATTTACTAACAGATAGTAGTGATGGGTAGTAGCTGGTATTGCTGAGGAAGTGATTTCTGCTCGTAAGGAAACTCCTGTCTAGTGGGGAGATAAACGTGCATGTTTTGGTATGTGGCTTATTAGAGGGTGAGCATTGCCAACAGAGTTCAGAGAAGGGAGATTACTTCTGGTGGATGCAGGAAAGACTTCATGGGGAGAGGTGGTATTTTAGCTGGGTCTTGCCTGCAGGGTAGGAGCTAAAGATGTGAGGAAAAGTGCAAAATAACTTCCTACATGGAGGTAGAGTGTGAGTGGGGCACAGAATGCAGGTAAGCTCTAGGCTTGCTTAGGAAATAGATTTTTTTTTTAAAGAGGGGGAGTGGGGGGAGGGGCAGAAGGAGAGGGAAGGAGAGAGAATCCCAAGCAGGTTCCATGCTCAGCGTGGAGCCTGACGCAGAGCTCGATCTCACAACCCTGAGATCATGACCTGAGCCAAAATCAAGAGTCAAATGCTTAACCAAATGAGCCACCCAGGAAATAGTATTTTTAAGAGAGAAAGAAGCATCCACTTCTAATTGAGGATGCATAAAGGGATAAGGTGTGCCGGGAACAACTAATACATGGGAGAAGATATATAATACAATGGTCCTCAAGACATCAAACAACTGGGCAATGAGGAAGAATAGTCCTTGAGTGATGGGACCAATGAGGTGGTCCCTACGATTGTCCCAGATGATGGCTTAGAGAGTTTCCAGTCTGAAGTGCATGGAGAGATTCAGGCTGAGCCTGGTGGTCTCCTGACGTTCCCACTGTGAATTCAGGGTGGTGAAAAGGGGGTAGAGTTCTCAGGGTAGAGTACTGGAAAGATAAAGGCGCACAGAGGAACACTGGAACTCTGTAGACATTACGCCTGGTAGGCAGGAGGGTATCACCCTGCACATGTGTATAAGGGGGCTGTCATAGCTCGGGAAGAAGCATCCTAACAGATGAAAGTATTCAGCACCCAGCAAGGTAAAGGGGCGTTTTGTCCTCCGCCATATACATCCCCTCCTTCTCTGTTCTCTATCCATCCCAGAATGTTCTAACTTCAAGACCCTGTGGCTTGACCCAGCAAAGCCTCAGGGTGACGTGTATGGCTTCCTTTTAGAAATGGAGGCACAGACCAGTTCTCTGCTAGACACACTTCCGGGTTAACACAATGGAAGAGCATTCTCTTCCTCTGGGCTTGGCTTCTGCTGCCCCGCAGAATTTCCTAGGTTGGCCCGCAGAGCTGGTGCACTCTGACGACGCTCTGGAACAGGAACGTGTAATTTTCTGATTTATTGGTACTGGGGGTGGAGGATGCTCTGGGAGAACATTCGCATTTCCTTTTATTATCCAACTTTACAAGCGTGCAGCCCACCTGTCTTCACCAGGAAAACTGAATGCAGAAGCTGGAACAATTATGAAGGAGTGAAGATCTTGTAACACAGCGATGGGTAAAGCCCAGGAGAGGCAGCGCTGGCAGGATTGGAAGGGATACGAAGCGGCGGAGCCGGCAGATGCGTGCTCTTCCGTCCTGAGGACGCCGCTTCGCTAGTTTACATGCTCGTTGGCAATTCATTTGGAAAATATGGTGGGAGAGAGAGCAGAGAGCAGCTGGAGATAGTTTTGAGTAGAATGGTTCTTGGCGGGTAGGTTCTAATACATTGAACTGTATTGACTCTGGAGACACAGGAACAGGTGCTGAAGTGAAAAAGAGGGAGAGAAGGAAGAAGCATGGGGAGAGTAACTGGTTAAGTCCAGCCTGGCTTTACAGTCCTTGCGTGGCCATTTATTAGCTGTGTGAACGTGGCTGATGCATTTAATGTGGCTGAGCCTTGGTTTCCTCATCTGGAAGACGAAGACATAGTATCTCAGAGCACTGTCGTAGAGACTCAAATAGCACTTAGCTGGAGACTTCTTCTTCTTCTTCTTCTTTTTTAAATTTATTTATTTGAGAGAGAGAGAGAATGAGCGAGAGAGAGAGAGCACAAGCTGGGGGAGGGGCAGAGGGAGAAGGAGAAGCAGACTCCCCGCTGAGCAGGGAGCCCGACGTGGGGCTCGATCCCAGGACCCTGAACCCACTGAGCCACCCAGGTGCCCCTAGCTGGAGGCTTCTTAGTAAAAGTTACCTAATAACAATTATTATTAAAGGAGAAATCATACCAGCCCACATTAATTGCTTTTTGGGATGCAATCATAATAATAATAAAAATAAAATAAAATAAAGGGCTCCACGTTGTATCCCATGTTCATTTTACTGACGTTGCTCTATTAGAATTCTCTTGGAACCGGCTTTGTTACAGGCACCATGAGAAGAGCCAGAAGGGGTCACCCGGTGCAAATGCTTTTCTGAAACCTTTGTTGCTTTGCTTTGGACAGTTCCTCTCCACAGGTATCTCCTCTGTTCATCTGTTTTATTTCTTAAGTTCCACATATGAGTGAAATTATATGGTATTTGTCTTTCTCTGACTGACTTATTTTGCTCAGCGTAATACCCTCTAGTTCCATCCACATCACTGCACATGGCAAGATCCCGTTCTCTCTGATGGCTCAGTGATACCCCACTGTGTTGCTGAGTAGGGCAGGTGTACGGTGCCTGTTGGTAGCCTAGGAGAGGTCCAGAACCTCCGGGATGCTTCTTAGGGCTTGTCATTCAAGAGAAACGCCGGCATGTGAGTAAGAAGGTGCTTCGATGCCGGGTTGAGCTTTCAGCAGTGAGTCTAAGCCAGGTTAGCACAATGGGGAAATGATCACATGAGATTCCTTCCTTCCTTCCCTCCTTCCCTCCTTCCGTCCTTCCTTCCTTCCTTCCCTCCTTCCTTCCTCCCTTCCTCCCTTCCTTCCTCCCTTCCTCCCTCCCTTTCTCTCTCTTTTTCTTTCTTCCTTTCCTTCTTTCTTTCTTTCTCTCTCCCTTTCCTTTCCTTTCCTTTCCTTTCCTTTCCTTTCCTTTCCTTTCCTTTCCTTTCCTTTT
>NC_048220.1:5612118-5620016 GCF_002007445.2 Ailuropoda melanoleuca
CTTTCTTTCTTTCTTTCTTTCTTTCTTTCTTTCTTTCTCTTTTCTTTCTTTCTTTTCTTTTTTCTTTTCTTTTTTTCTTTCTTTTCTTTTCTTTCTATTTTATTTGAGAGAGAGAGACCAACCATCTGTGAAATTAGAAAGACTGGATTCTGAGGACCAAAACGGAGGATAGGGTTATAAATGGCTAGCAAAAGGCTTATCACTTCTGGGAGTGAAGGAGAAATGTGATTTATTGGGCCAAGAACCAAAGAAGGGAAGTGTTCACGAGGGAGGCAGACTAGCAGACCTGAGTCTGAGAACGCGAGCCTTGGGGATATGTGAACCGGGGTAAGATGGGGACTCCGGGACAAGGCTTAGGTGAAAACAGGAGAGGTGTTTGTCAACTACTTAGGGACGGCTTTGTCAGAGAGAAGCGGGCAGGGTACTAAGTTGAGGGGTAAGACCCCCTAGAGATGAGAAATGGGGGGCGCTCAAGGATGTTTTGGGACAGCAGCACCACACGGCAGAAATAAGGGCTGCTCTGAACACGGAAGCTGTTCATTCTCTGGGGCCCCCGCACTGCTTCCTGTTGGTCCCAGAGCCTCTGGGTGCTTGGCTGTTGACTGTGGCCAGAGACGGGTCAGGACCCTCAGAAGAGCCTCACCCCTTATCAGGACAGGGGGCGGAGCCACATTACTGCCATCAGTGAGCATCCTGAATTCATAAATCGTTCCTGCTTGGAGCCCAGGCTATGGTGGAAGAGTTCAAGGTTCACTTTTATGTACTTGCATCTAACTTGAAGCCAGCTGGCCATTATTTAGATCTGGATTTTGCTGTTTGCAGGGAGGAATGGAAAGTTTCTGTTTCTGTTTTGAGTGATGACTTCTGTTCTAATTTGCTTATTATTATTTTGGACATCACCATTTTTGGTCCATAGATGTTCCTCCTTATTTCTTCCTAGGGCTGTTAATTGATTTTTTAAAAAACAGATCTCATCTTTTTCTCTTTTTCTAATTTCTAGAGATTTTAGATACGAGACAAAGTAGGTGCCATCTTGATCCAACCTGGCTTAGAGACTTAAATTATTTTTAAATTTTTTTTTTTTATTTGGGGGCACCTGCGTGGCTCTTTAATTTTTTATTATTTTTTATTATTTTTTGTTATTTTCCTTTATTTAAATTCAATTTATTTAACATATTATTAGTTTTAGGGTTAGAATTTAGTGATTCATCAGTTGCATACAACACCCAGTGCTCATTATATTAAATGCCCTCCTTAATTCCCATCACCCAGTTACCCCATCCCCCCACCCACCTTGCTTCCAGCAGCCCGCAGTTTGTTTCCTAGAGTTCAGCGTCTCTTATGGTTTGGCCTCCCTATTTTTATCTTGTTTTATTTTTCCTTCCCATCCCCTGTGTTCATCTGTTTTATTTCTTAAGTTCCACATATGAGTGAAATCATATGATATTTGTCTTTCTCTGACTGACCTATTTTGCTCAGCATAGTACCCTCTAGTTCCATCCACATCAGTGCAAATGGCAAGATCTCATTCTTTTTGATGGCTGAGTAATATTCCACAGTGTGTGTGTGTGTGTGTGTGTGTGTGTATACACACACACACACACACTCCACATCTTCTTTATCCATTCATATCTTGATGGACATCTGGGCTCTTTACATATTTTGGCTATTGTGGACATTGCGAGCATCTGATTCTTAAACTCAGCTCCAGTCTTGATGTCAGGGTTGTGAGTTCAAACTCTGTGTTGAGTTCCATGCTGGGCGTGGAGTCTACTTAAAAATTAAAAAAAAAATTTTGTAAGTAAATTCAAACAGTCACAGAAATAGTACAAAGAATTTCAGTACACCCTTTACCCAGATTCACCTATTGTTAACATTTTAGGCCATTTTGATCTATTTGTTTTGTCATTTGTTCTATCTATCTATCTATCTATCTATCTATCTATCTATCTATCTATCTATCATCTAATTTTGGAAACAATTGAAAGCTGCACAGAGTATAATTGTTTACCCCTAAAAAGTGTAGATTTCCTAAGAATAAGACTATCACATATTCACAGTAGATTGATCAATCTCAGTCAGTTTTGCGGTGATACAATACTTTTACCTAATCTCCCTTTTCACAATCTGGTTTTGCCAATTTACTCTGTAAAGCCTTTTGTCAGATTTCCGTACATATGCATGTACTTTTCCCCTGCACGACAGGATCCCACTTAGGATGAAGTCACACATGGAATTATCTTGTCTTCTTAGGATCTCCAATCTGGAACAATTCCTCAGTCTTTCTTTTTCTTTTATGACATTGATATGTTGAAGACTGCAGTCCCCTTTCAAAGCAGAACATTCTTCATGGAGGGTTTATGTATGTTTTGCTTAGACACTGATCCCCCCCACCCCTGATCAGAATACTGCAGAAGTGGTATTGTGTTGTCCTCAGGGTATGTCATCCAGAGACACACAGTCAACACTGCCTGTCACTGACGGTGATTTTGATCAATGGCTGATTTTGCCATGTCTAGATCATTTGCCCTCACTCCTATATGCAATCTGTGGTGAGGTGTTTTCAGAACGCAAGTACCGTGCTCCTTACCCAAGTTGACTTTCTATACACCCACTGGTGTATGCCTACCATAAAACAAAGGGTGACAATACCAAGGATCTGGAGCAGCTATAATTCTAACGCATTGCTGTGGGAATGTAAAATGGCGTAAGAATTGCAGAATATCTGAGAGTTTTTTTAGAAAGTTAAACATGCACTTTCCAGATGACCTAGGATTTTGCTCTCAGTTATTTGCCAAAGAGAAATGAAAGCATATGTCCATACCATGACTCGTGCGCAAATAGACACGGTGGCCTTGTTCGTAATAGGCCCAAGCTGGAAGCAACCCAAATGTCCGTCAACAGGTGAGCACGTATACAAATTGTGGCATATCCATACCATGGAATACGACTCAGCCATTAAAAGGGACAGCGTTCTGATACGTGCAACAGATTGTATGAATCTCCAAAACATTATGTTCCATGAAAGTAGCCAGGGATTGAAGAATGTGTTCTGTATGATTCTAGTTACGTGAAATTCTACCAAAGGGAAAACTAATATCTAGTGAGAGAAAGTACATGGGTAGTTGCCTGAGGCCGGGCGTGTGGGGGGTGTTGACTGCAGAGGGACACGTGGGCACTTTTAAGGTGATGGAAAAGAGTCTACTCTTGATTTGAGTGGTGGCTACAAGGTGTATACATTTGTCACAACTCATCGAATTCTACCCATGATGGGTGCATTTCGTTATGTGCAAATTTTGCCTGTAGAAAGTTGGCAGTTCCCCTCCTAGATGTGGCCCCGGAATTTATGATTCTGCCCCGAACCAGTCATTATTGTGATGGTTACAAAATAATCATTCGTTAACTCCAGCATTCTCTCCACGTTTACCACTTGGCACTTGGCATTCTTCTGGAAGCAAGTGTCCACCCTTCCGCCATATCATTCTTGCCTTGTCTGTTATCATTATAAACTCCCCGAGTCCCATCTCCCCAGCAAAGCCTTGTTGCTGATTAATGCCTTTAATTACTTTGGGACTGAAATTGTCTTGTATTTGTCTTGTATTTGGCTTGAGGTAGCCCTTGCCTACAGGTTGATGCCTGTGTCCTTGTGACGCGTCCCATCCTTCGTTTTTGAGGACTTCCCTACTTTCTGGCGTAAGATGAAGTTCCAGGCCCGACTAGTACCCTCTCTACCACAGGCCGGGGATAGCCATGTTTCAAATTGTCCTGCTTCCTTTGCCTGAAGAATGGTAATAGAAACCAGGATCTGGCTGGTACGTGTGCTCATTGCCCCTGGGCCCCCTGTGCATCGAGGCCCTACCAGAGCTGTTCAGTTTGCTTTCTAGTACAGTTTTTAAGAAAGGAATGAAAGGAACGTGGATTAGTTACTAGAACTCTCTGCAAAGAAGGCGAGGAAGAGGAGTAAGGCCAAAAGGGAAGAAAATCACTCTAAAAAAACTTCTTCTAAAAATCATCCAAAATCCAAACCTAAAGCGATCATCACTTAATATTTGGGTGTTCTAGAATTGGCTTTAGCCCCCTTTACAAATGCTGTCCTTTTGTATTCTTCTTCCACTTTGTGGGTTTTCACGTTGACAGTCTGGGCCCGGAGAAAAATGCCACGTTCCCATCGGAGCCCTGTCGGCCACTCTGCTTCTCAGGAAGGCAGCCGCCTCTGTGTGTGTGTGTGTGTGTGTGTGTGTGTGTGTGTGTGTGTGTGTGATTTAGGAAAGAGACACAAAGTGAGCAGAAGATGGAGGTGGGATCTCGGACAGCAGGCTTTGGAATTCTGTTTCCAAGTAAAGTAGGGCAAAGGGAGGAATCAGCACATCTCTTTTTCTTGAATTACCATTTATAATTTCACAAGCTTCTACCCACCGTTAGCAAGGCAGCCTCCCCACGGGTGTGTGAGTGCTGAGATGTGCTTCTTAGATTTTCTTCTTGTGACTGAAAGTATCCACCAGTGAGTCCCATCTAGGGTACCAGTGTTGCTTAATCAGAGTCCGGTGAGCTGTGGCGTGGCCGGGAGGTCCTCTTAGAGCTCCGTAATAAGGCACAGTTGGCCTCTCCTCACATCACAGTGCATCTGTCACCCCATCGAGGCAAGACAACTGTTAGCTTCTCTACTGGGAAGGAGACAAAACCCTGACGCTTGAGTCATTTAGTCTCGAACTGAAAGAACCCAGGAGAATACACACAGGAAACACAGACAGGAGATGGGGAGGCCTTCTCCAGCTATAACCGGTCTTATTGAACAAGGAGAAGGCAGGGATGCCCATTAAGTGATGGGAATGGCTGTCTTGGCTCATGTTTCCTGTAGTGAAATCAAATTACGGAATGGAAACTCCATTAGAGTGTTTTCTTGGACTCATCCAACAGACGCACTGAACACATTATAATGGGAAACTCATCATGGTGATGCTAATTATTTTCCCCTGTTTCTTCTCGTTTTACTCCTCTTCTTCTTTTTCATTTTGTAGGCGGTGGACTTTATTGGTTTTGTAAAGACGATATAAACTTTATAAGAAATTCGAGTCATAACGAAAAGGCAAATGGAATCGTTCCGCAGTCCCATTCAGAAAGAATATTCTTAATATCTGGTGAACGCTAGGCCGTAGGGGTTTAATTCATATGTTCATGCAGGATAGCTGGGAATCATTTGGAAAACTGAGATCATACGATACATGCTAATTTAAAGAAAATGTATCAAATAAACTGGCCTTGACTTTCACTTGGTTCTGTGAAAAAGACACTAATGTTAAACTGAAGGAATTGCTGAAATCCAGTATATATATTTTCACTCTATAGGATTTGGAAAAATGAAGATATCATGTATGTGCATGTCTGTATGTATGCACGTGGGGTATGTGATGTTGTGTTTGCAGTTGCATAGATGAGTGTAGCCTGTGCCTGTGTATTCATGTGTGTGGCCACGTGCATTTGTAAAAATGAGTGTGTGGGACCAGAATCCCTAATTCTTACGTACACTGAAAATGCCATTTTATGCAAGAGGAAGTCTTATGTCAAACTTTCTTTCCCTTGGAAATTTGCAGACATCACTAGCAAAAATCTGATAGTTTGTTTTGCTCTACAGGACTTGTTTTATCGGCGTAAATGTCTACAGAATTTTTTTATGTGCCAGAAGCCCAGAAACTTCTTCGATATATGTTTTAGAATCCATCATTCACTCCTTTTCGCAACACCTTTTGAGTTGTACATTCAAACATTTCATGGGGGCACCTGGGTGATTCAGTTGGTTAAGTGTCTGCCCTTGGCTCAGGTCATGATCACAGGGTCCTGGGATCGAGTCCCACATCGGGCTCCCTGCTCAGTGGGGAGTCTGCTTCTCCCTCTGCCCCTCCCCCACTCATTCCCTCTCTCTCTTTCTCTGTCTCTCTCTCTGTCTCTCTCTCAAATAAATAAACACAATCTTAAAAAGATTTCTTGATTTCAGGAGAAATACTAACATACATGTGATATATCAATATTAATGATGGTAGATTGTCTTTGTCAGGGCTTTTGTCCTATTCCTATTTGACCTGAGTTTTTATCCGAAATGACTGTTGGATTTTATAAATTTTCCTTCCTTCAGTTTGATGATGTAATGCATGGCGCTGGCTTCCTCGATGTCTTGGCATTCCTTTAATAAAATATGTCTTGGTCATGGTGTCCTGTTATTTCAATCTACTGCCGTATTTTATTAGATAATATTTTATTTTGAATTTTTGTCTCTGTATTTGTGAGTGGAGTTTACATACTTTAATTAATATCGGTGTTAAGGTAATATTAACTTTATAAGTAAATCTCCTTGTGTGCTGTTGTCTGAAACAGTTAAACTGTTATGGGACTAGGAACTGTCAGCTTTATAAAGTTTTATTTTAACCTGCCTACGAAGCCCACACATTAAAATACTTTAGGCAAGCATCTTTCTTAAATGCAAGATCTTAAAAATTGTTTTTCACTACACACTATGTTTATTTTACTAGAAAATCATCCATGTCCTTTAGCATTTCTTTTCTTTTTTTTTTTTTTAAGATTTTATTTATTTCTTTGACAGAGATAGAGACAGCCAGCGAGAGAGGGAACACAAGCAGGGGGAGTGGGAGAGGAAGAAGCAGGCTCATAGCGGAGGAGCCTGATGTGGGGCTCGATCCCATAATGCCGGGATCACGCCCTGAGCCGAAGGCAGACGCTTAACCACTGTGCCACCAGGCGCCCCCCTTTCGCGTTTCAAAAATGTTGATATAGAATTGCAGATAATATTCTTTTGTAAGTTTTTGATCGCTTCTGTACTTTGTATCATTCTTTTTTAGCTAATATTGTTAATTTTGTGTTCTCCCCTTTCCAGGGGTTGATTTAATTCACTTTCTTTTTGGGGCGCTTGGCTGGCTCTGTCATTGGAGTGTACAACTCTTGATCTCAGGGTTGAATTTGAGCCCCACATTGATAGTAGAGATTACTTAAAAAAAATCTTCAATTCACTTTCTTTTTTAGACCTTTAGTTTTGGGGTGCCTGGGTGGCTCAGTCGTTAAGCGTCTGCCTTCCGCTCAGGGCGTGATCCCAGCGTTATGGAATCGAGCCCCGCATCAGGCTTCTCCGCTGGGAGCCTGCTTCTTCCTCTCCCACTCCCCCTGCTTGCGTTCCCTCTCTCACTGGTTGTCTCTCTCTCTGTCAAATAAATAAATAAAATCTTTAAAAAAAAAAAAGACCTTTGGTTTTGTTTTATTTATCCTTCCTACTGTTTGTATTTTCTCTTTCCTTACAGTATCTTGTAAAAACTTTATCAATTGCTTCCTAGCCATGTGGACTTTCTTTTTCCTTATTAGATATATTTCCTTAATACATGTATTTCCAGTATGTTATTTTGCATACTTATATTCTAGGTATTCCTTCTTTTACTTTTTTTTTCATCTGTTCTAGTCTCTGGCTTGAGTAATGAACACAAATTATGCTTATGTTGGACCCAGTGTATGTGTGGCTATTCTTTGTTATATTTTTACCTTTCTTCTCCCTTTCTCTCTCAGATCCTGCATGCTTGCTTGTCATCCATGTGAACTCATCATTTCTTCTTTGAACAATGGAATCTCTTCTTTGAGCTCTTTTTAAAGAACCAGTAAGCTTTCTGTTATTTCTTTGAGGCTGTAAATGACTAGTACTCTGAATTCCTTCTGGAAGTTCCCCTTTGAAATGTGTTCTCTACTTGCCTGTTGTTTGTATTTTATTCTACCTCTCCCCTGCCCCCCTTCTTTTTTGCATATTTTTAAAAAAAAGATTTTATTTATTTATTTGACAGAGATAGAGACAGCCAGCGAGAGAGGGAACACAAGCAGGGGGAGTGGGAGAGGAAGAAGCAGGCTCA
>NC_048220.1:5620077-5620259 GCF_002007445.2 Ailuropoda melanoleuca
AAGGCAGACGCTTAACCGCTATGCCACCCAGGCGCCCCCGCAGATTTTTTTAAAGTAGACTCCACACCCAGCATGGAGCCCAATGTCGGACTTGAACTCACAACCCTGAGATCGAGACCTGAGCTGAGATCAAGAGTTGGATGTTTTTTTTTTTTTTTTTTTTTTTTTTTTTTTTTTTTTTT
>NC_048220.1:5620359-5635976 GCF_002007445.2 Ailuropoda melanoleuca
GTACCTATCCAGCTCAACTCAGGGGACCGGCTGAAAAAGGGGTCCCCTACTCCTCCACCATCTTAACCTCATGGACTCTGTTCTTAACATCTGTCACTAAAATACTGTGTGACCTTGGGCAAGACCTTCAACGTCTAGGGGCCATGGGTTTTATATATGTGCGAAACTCATGATTCCCCAGAATTCCAAAATGACTATGCCATTTGGAAGAGGAAAGCTTGTCCTTCGGGTTGTCTGCAGAGGCTCTGTCCTTCAGCAGGAAACTTCAAAAGGGCCCCTACCTTCAAACCAAAATCCTGCCCAAATTCGGGGGGCTCCCTTTCTTTGTGTCAGGCTGCTCCAGGTTATTAAATCCCACTGAGAATGAATGAGCCTTATTTATTTCTCAGTAAGCGCAGTATTGAAACTATCCTTAAATACTGCCTCCTTGCTTCCAGCCTCTGTCTGAAGTGGGACGTTTCAATGCTCTTGGCCTCCAGCTGAGCCTCCGTGTGGGGTTTCTGATCATGGAGCCTCATGTCTTCTTGTGCTCCTTCCTGGGCATCAGAAGGCAGGGGGGTAGTTTAAAATTGAAATCTCTTCCCCTCCTCTTGGGCTTAAATGCATTAGACAAACACCATCCAAAACGATCTTGTTTGGAGGCCCCTGGGTGGCTCGGTCGGTTGGGTGTCCGACTCTTCATTTTGGCTCAGGTCATGATCTCAGGGTCGTGAGGTTGAGCCCTGTGTTGGGCTCCATGCTCAGTGGGGAGTCTGCTTCAGATTCTCTCCTTCTGCCCTTCCCCCTACTCTCTCTCTCTAAAAATAAATTAAGTCAGTCAATCAATCTTAAAAAAAAAAAAGGACAGTCCTTTTTGACAAGCCAAGGAATTCACTTCTTCCTAAATGGAATAGTGGGGAATAACATTCACTAGAGTGACAGTTTCATTTTTTCCCTCACATGGCCACTAAAAGAATGTTGAAAAATTATGTAACTGCACCCCACCGTTTTTATGTTGATAATCCTTTTTTTTTTCTAATATCGGTTTAAATATTTGAAATGATGGTAATTTCCAGTGCGCTGTGATTGTGCCATTGCTCGCAAATGTTTCCAGCCTTGGAGATTTGATTCTCGTATCAATTTACAAGCTATGTAAGAAGTTTCCTTTAACACAAATTTTACATCACTCCATCTATCCTGGACTCGTAGTCCCATTCCACTTCTTGCAGAGAATTTTATACCAAGATAGTATATTTCGGGCTTGGAATTCTTTTATTGATCGTTCTACCACATGTCTGCGCAAGAAAAATATTTATTTAAATTTTCATTTATATTGTTCTTCCTAAACCTGACTTTCCTGTGATATTCTTTGTAGATGATTTCTGGAGGAAAAGGAAGTTTCTTCTGGATTGAATTACCTCAACAATGGGTTATTCCTGCACAATTAGTCAAAATAAAATAAATAAAAATTTTGTTGAGTGACTTTCAGACACAGATGGTAAAATTTTTGAGGACACTTACCTCTTTTTTTTTTATAATAATTTTTATTTTGTTATGTTAGTCACCATACAGTTTATCCTTAGTTTTTGATGTAATGTTCCATGATTCATTATTTGGTATAACACCCACTGCACCATGCAATATATGCCCTCCTTAATACCCTTCACCGGGCTAGCTTAGCATTATCTCCTCCAGTGCCGTCCATGTTGCAGCAAATGTTGAGAATTCGTTCTTTCTGATAGCTGAGTAATATTCCATTGTATATATGGACCACAGCTTCTTAATCCAGTCATCTGTTGAAGGGCATCTCGGCTCCTTCCATGATTTGGCTATTGTGGACAATGCAGCTATGAACATTGGGGTGCATATGGCCCTTCTCTTTACTACGTCTNTCCTCCAGTCCCGTCCATGTTGCTGCAAATGTTGAGAATTCGTTCTTTCTGGAAAATAGCTGAGTAATATTCCATTGTATATAGGGACCACAGCTTCTTAATCCAGTCATCTGTTGAAGGGCATCTTGTCTCCTTCCACAGTTTGGCTATTGTGGACATTGCTGCTATGAACATTGGGGTGCATATGGCCCTTCTCTTCACTACGTCTGTATCTTTGGGGTAAACACCCAGTAGTGCAATGGCTGGGTCATAGGGTAGTTCAATTTTTAACTTTTTAAGGGACCTCCACACTGTTTTCCAGAGTGGCTGTACCAACTTGCATTCCCACCAACAATGTAGGAGGGATCCCCTTTCTCCACATCCTCTCCAACAATTGTTGTTTCTTGCCTTGTCTATCTTTGCCATTCTAACTGGCGTAAGGTGGTATCTCAGTGTGGTTTTGATTTGAATTTCCCTGATGGCTAATGATTTTGAACATTTTTTCATGTGTCTGTTAGCCATTTGTATGTCTTCATTGGAAAAGTGTCTGTTCATATCTTCTGCCCATTTTTTGATTTGTTTATTTGTTTCCCGTGTATTGAGTTTGAGGAGTTCTTTGTAGATCTTGGATACCAGTCTTTTATCTGTAGTGTCCTTTGCAAATATATTCTCCCATTCCGTGGGCTGTCTCTTAGTTTTTTTGACTGTTTCCTTGGCTGTGCAGAAGCTCTTTATCCTGATAAAGTCCCATAAGTTCATTTTATCTTTTATTTCTCTTGCCTTTGGAGATGTGTCGTGAAAAAGGTTGCTCTGGCCGATGTCATAGAAGTTGTTGCCTATGTTCTCCTCTAGAATTTTGATGGATTCCTGTCTCACATTGAGGTCTTTCATCCATTTGGAGTTTATTTTTGTGTATGGTGTGAGAGAGTGGTCAAGTTTCATTCTTTTGCATGTAGCTGTCCAATTTTCCCAGCACCATTTATTGANTTGACTGTTTCCTTGGCTGTGCCGAAGCTTTTTATCTCTATGAAGTCCCACAAGTTCATTTTTTCTTTTGTTTCTCTTGCCTTTGGAGATGTGTCATGAAAAAATTTGCCGTGGCCAGTGTCAAAGAGGTTGCAGCCTATGTTCTCCTCTAGGATTTTGATGGATTCCTGTCTCACACCGAGGTCTTTCATCCATTTGGAGTTTATCTTTGGTGAGAGAGTGGTCAAGTTTCATTCTTTTGCATGTAGCTGTCCAATTTTCCCAGCACCATTTATTGAAGAGACTGGAGGGCACTTACCTCTTGATAAGACTAATAGGACTTGTTGTCCAGTTAGTTTATGAGTCTGTAGATAAATATTTCTCATTGCTGGAATCAAAACAGGGCTGAACATCACTTTTTTTTTTTAAGATTTTATTTATTTATTTGACACAGAGACAGCCAGTGAGAGAGACAGCCAGCAAGAGAGAGACAAGCAGGGGGAGTGTGAGAGGAAGAAGCAGGCTCCCAGCAGAGGAGCCTGATGTGGGGCTCGATCCCAGATCGCCGGGATCACGCCTTGAGCCGAAGGCAGACGCCCAACAACTGAGCCACCCAGGCGCCCCTGAACATCACTTTTATTTATATTTTTGTTTTCTAGATATAAGTACCAAAAGCCATATGCCTTATAAATAAGTATATAGATGTGGAAGGAGTCACATTATGCAAGGGGCAATGAATTTTTGGAGCTCCACTCCAGAGACATTCTCAGCTGCTCCATTTTTTTAATTGAGATCTCATTAACATAGAACATTTTATTCATTTCAGGTGTACAACATAACAGTCCAATATGCTGCTGATCCATCTATGAAGCAAGAGGTAAGAATAGAGTCTGGAATTGATTCCCCCAAAACCAACCATGCTTATGTTCCCTTGGGAGAACTTAATGGCCCTCGGGAAGGATGTGTTTTCCAGTTGGAAGGGCATGCCCCTGAAATCCTTAATATCCTTATTTGTTATCTGTTTTCCTCAAGGTAAATACATAATTACTGTTCATAAAAATTTCTGTGTGACTTTTGGCATCCTTTCCTTGGGAACAATGGATAATGCTTACAGAACTTACCTTCACTTGTCTTATGAGAAGGAAAAATGGTCATATTCCTGTCACATTCCTGGCTCCAGAGGAATTTCTCCATCCATGGAATGTACCCTGAAAATGCCCCCCATAACAGCATCTCCACATGGCTCCTGGATGAATGACCGCAGTCACAGACGTGAAATCTCCAACCCTCCCTTCCAACAGTCGGACCCTCGGTTCCGTTAGCGCTGATGCTCTTCCCTAGGGAATCCAGAGAAGTATGGCGCCTGAGTCAGACCTTGACCGTAGGCTCCCCAAGCTCCTCATTCCACACGACGGTTCTCACTTGGCAGCTACCATTTGCTCCTTGACCTTTCAGGCGACATAAAGTCCCGGCAACCCTGAGCGACTCTCAGTGGCTCCTGACAATGGTGGAGCCAAGCTGATTTCAGTGCACTCCCGACTCAGGGATTGCCCAAACCTGTTTTGTTTTATTTTGTTAAGATTTTATTTATTTATTTGACAGAGAGAGAGAGAGACAGCCAGTGAGAGAGGGAACACAAGCGGGGGAGTGGGAGAGGAAGAAGCAGGCCCCCAGCGGAGCAGGGAGCCCGATGCAGGGCTCGATCCCAGGACCCTGGGATCATGCCCGAGCCCAAGGCAGACGCTTAATGACTGAGGCACCCAGGCATCCCCAAACCTGTTTATTTTATTTTAGAGCCACAGAACCCTTTGCTTTTTTTCCCCTTTAAACGAACAGCTGAAAAGATGAAAGCAAAGCTGCTTTATGTCATTAGGGAAGTGGGCCTCGAGTCCTGCCCACTTGTCTGTCCTTAAGTTCTGGGCCGCTAAGTTTATTTTTATTTTTAAAGAAGATGTATTTATTTGAGAGAGAGAGTGTGCATGTGTAAGGGGGATGGGGGGCAGAGGGAAAGAGAGAGAAACGCTCAAGCAGACTCCCTTGGGGGTGTGGAGTCCCAGCATGGGCTCGAACCCATGACCCATGAGATCATGACCTGCTCTGAAACCACGAACCGGTCGTCTAACCACCGGAACCACCCAGGCTCGTTCCC
Source organism: Ailuropoda melanoleuca (assembly GCF_002007445.2). Classification (NCBI taxonomy): domain Eukaryota; kingdom Metazoa; phylum Chordata; class Mammalia; order Carnivora; family Ursidae; genus Ailuropoda; species Ailuropoda melanoleuca. The sequence continues at coordinate 5,625,325 of NC_048220.1, forward strand.
CTCCCCTCGGGGCAACCGGGTTTAGAAAGAACTGCCTCAAGTGGCTGTTCATGGGCCAGTCTCACTCGCCCCCCCCCACACCTTTGCCACAGATCACCAAAGCGCGGTTGTTATCCTCCCATCATTATTGAAATCACCTGCAGCTTTAAAAAATACTGATGCTTAAAAAAAAAAATACTGATGCTTGAGACTTGGCCCCCACCACCAAGAGCTTCTGTTTAAGAGCTCTTGGGTCTCCAGCCTCGATGATTATAATGTGCAGCCAAAGTTGAAAATTACTGCACCGGAGGGGTTTTTTTTTGTTTTTTTTTAGATTTTATTTATTTATTTGACAGAGAGATGGCCAGCGAGAGAGGGAACACAAGCAGGGGGAGTGGGAGAGGAAGAAGCAGGCTTTCCAGCAGAGCAGGGAGCCCAATGTGGGGCTGGATCCCAGAACGCTGGGATCATGCCCTGAGCTGAAGGCAGACGCTTAATGACTGAGCCGCCCAGGCATGCCTGCAGAGGGGTTTTTTAATGTAAATTTGATTATGTCACACTCACTCTTACTATCTGAAAGCATCTCAGTGGTTCTCCAAGTGTGGTCCCCGACCCACAGCTTCAGCACCACCTGGAACTTGTTAGAAATGCAGATGACCTGACTTACCCAGGTGCATTAAATCAGAAACTCTGGGAATGGGATTCAGCAATCTGTATTTGAACAAGCCCCGCACGTGGTCCGAACTGGAGAGCCTTGTTCCCCCAGACGAGTCCAACCAGCACAGTACTCATTCTATAGTCTGTTTTCTGTTACTATACTTTTATGTTTGGTAGAAAAATATTTAAAATCAGATCATGTCCCATAATCATTACGGTTTTTCTATATCCAACCTTCTGGTGATTTTCAAACCTTACGGAGGAAAAGCAACTCTGAAAAACTCGTTGTAGATGGAGATTCCTGAAGCCATCCCCAGAGACGGATTCAGTAATGCTGGGCAGAGCTCAGATGGGCTCTTTTATTTATTTTTTTAATTAAAAAAAAATTTTTTTTTTGTTATGTTCCTTTAGCCGGCGTATAGTACATCATTAGTTTTTGATGTAGTGTTCAAGGATTCATTAGTTGCAAATAGCACCCAGTGCCCGTCACAACACGTGACCTAAAAGCACCACAGCTGGGGGTCCCTGGTTGGCTCAGTCGGTAGAGCACGGTACTCTTGATCTCCGGGTTGTGGGTTCGAGCCCCATGTGGGGTGTAGACATTACTCAAAAACAAAATCTTAAAAACAAATAAAATAAATGAAAGGACCACAGCTGATTCTGATTGTCAGGAAAGCTCACACCACCCCCCACAGCCGAGGTTCACACCAAAGAAAGGGCAGTGACGAATTTAGCTCAGCTCTCCTGATGACCAGATGGGTCAGCCTGTGAGTTCGTTTAAGAGAGGACATCTGGGGGTCTGCTTCGCTCTCTCCCTACATGGGTGAAAAACGAAGCCCGCAGAGACATGCCCTTCAGCATTATGGTAATTTGTGAACATACCTGGTTACTCAAACCTATTGCCTGGGCTTTTTTTATTTGCATTTTCTTAAAAAAACCCCAAAGCAACAGGAGAGAAGGTATGTGAGGACATTAGATGTCAAGCAAGTGAGGCATACTTTAAAAACTTAAGAAAGAAGAGAGGGAAAGGTCTTTCTGTTTAAACTGCTCGAGAAGCAGGTTTCAGTGATTGGAGTTGGTTCCTGAAGTCACAAGGGGTTCGTTCTGGAAGCCGAGCAATGAGGGTGAGGTAAGGATTGATGCTCTTTATTTTTATTTTATTTTCTATTTTTGGCAGATCCAGTCGTTACAGCAGACTTTATCCATGGAATTACCTTTACATCTTGGTCAAAATCAGTTGGTTGTAAATATGCGGGTCTATTTCTGAGCTCTGTTCTGTTGATCTCTGAGTCAGATCTTTCCCTGCTGCCAAACAGTCTTGACTAATGGAGCTTTTTCATAACTCACTGTGTAAGTTCTCCAACTTTTTTTTTCCCCCCAAATTACTCTGGCTATTCTAAGTTCTTGACATTTTCATAGACATAGTAGATTCAACTTGTCAGTAGCTATGAAAACAGCTTCCTGGCACTTGTAATGGGGTGTTGAATCTTCAGATCGATTTGTGGAGAATTGATAACACTGAATATTAACATTCACGAGCAGAACTCTCCATTTATTTGGGTCTTTTAAAATTTCTTACTGGAAAAAAAGCGAGTTTTTGGTGTTCAGGGTGTAGCTCTTACACATAGTTTGTTAAATTTGCCCCCAAGTATTTCTTCCTTTTTGATGCTGATTATATTGTTAATAGTATTTTAAAAATTTCTGTTTTAATTTGAATTTCACTAGTCTATAAATAATTGCTTTTCATGTATTCACCTAGTATCCAGGGACCTTGCTAACTTGTATAATAAGTCTGTAGGTGTTTTAGGATTTTGCATGAGACTGCTGTCTTTCCAATCAATGTCTTTTATTTTTTTTCTTACTTTATTATGGTGACTAGAAATTATTATATTTTAAAGATTTATTTATTTACTAGAGCAACAGAGAGAGCCTGTGCATGCACGCATATACTCAAGATCATGGGGGGAGGGTCAGGGGAAGAGAGAGAGAATGTTCAAGCTCACTCCCCACTGAGCCCGATGAGGGTCTGGATCCCAGGACCCATGAGATCATGACTTGAGCTGAAACTAAGAGTCAGACCCTTAGCCAACTGAGTGCCCTGGTGACTAGAAATTCCAATACAATGTTAATTAAGTAGAAGTGCTGAGAACAGGCATCGTCTTCTTTCTCTTAGTGGAAGAGAATTCAGTCTTTCACCATTAAGTATGATATTAGCTGAAGTTTGTTGGTTTTAAGGTAGTCTTTACCAGATTAGGGTAGTTCGCTTCTATTCTGCTTTGCTGAGCGATTTTTACCTCTTGCGGGTATTGAATTTTGTCAGATACTTTTTCTGCACCTGTGGAAATGATCCTATGTTTTTTTGGTATATGTATATATTATTGTTGGTGTTGACGTTCTAACAGCTTTGCTTGGGTAAGAGAAAGGACCTTCTGACTTGAGAGGCAATTTAAAAAACGGAACGATCGTTTCTGATCAAGAAACCTCTTTGCGTCATAGAGTATTTCCCTCTGATGTGCTTTATGGCTTTAAACTATTGCAGTGGATAAAAAAAATAGTTGGTTTTTCCTTTCATCTATGCTAATGCTTTCCATTAGGAATCAATGAGATTGGATTATCCAAATTTAGTCCTGGCATTTTGCTAGGCAGAATAATGAAATGCAGTCTTTTGCCAGAGAGGGAAGGGAATTAATGTTGATTAAGAATGCACTATTCTTAGATAAGCTCTTTGCATGTAGTTCATCATTTAAAATCCTCCTCGCATAGACCCCATAGCTGAGTGTCATCTTCATCTTTCAAATGAGATAGGCTCAGAGAAATTTACTTATACAATGAATCAGAGTCCCGCATTTTTAGTTTTAAAAAGAATGTTAAAACATTGCAGAAGATTTGGACAAAGGACGTAGTGAATCGCTCATCATCTCAGAGCCCTTATGCAATACACATTTTTGGGAATAGATGTTGATTTTTTTGGTTTTTTTTTTTTGGCTAAATATCCGTGTGAAGAGCCATTTTGTTAAATGCTTATATGTAGTCTTCCGCTACTTTCCACTTACCCAAGCGTATGGGGGAGAAGTGTCAGTAAAACATCGGGTATTATATCGGGCACTTGATATGAACCAATAAATGATACTTGTTTTTATTCTCATCGCCGTTTCGCGTCTTGACCACAGTATGGTCTCCCCAAAGGTACAGACCTTCTTCTCCATAGTAGTCATCATAGCGCTAAACAGGAGGACCGGGTTTTAAGAAATACCATGGGATCGGTGGCTGATGGATGAACTAACCCGGGACTTTAGTTTGGCAGAACAAGAACACAATCTGTCTAGCCTGATCATGAAAGAGAAGGTGGAGGAGGAGTAAGAAAGACTAGAATATTCTGGCGATGGCAACACACAGAATTCTGGAGCACATAATATTGGCTGTCGGAGTATTAAATTCAGATAGAAGGAAATGCGCAGCGGGTCTTAGGAGCAGCGCATTGTGGGTGTGGCTTCCTGGACCCAACTCATTCCCAGCCAACCGCAGGCCTCCTTCCTTCTCTGCTCTACAGGGTGTTCTCTGTCCTGACCACCAGGGGGAGTCCTGTTTCCTCCAAGGGGGAGGGGGAAGAACATGGCACAGTGGGAAAACAGGTGGAGGCCTTGTGAAGGCCTGCCTTTGAATCCTGATTCTGTGTTCCAAAGGCATTTTTAGGGTACTTTTCGTGGCTGGGTAAAATAAAAATCAGAACACACCAAAATGCTCTCGGTTGGTTTACCAATAAGGTAATTAATTGCTTGTTTCACATAACGGGTCTTCCAGACGCGGGAAGGGCTTCGGCGGTGATGGTTGGCTCTTCAAGGATGCCGTCGAGAACGTAGGTCCTGCCATTTCTATCTTTGCGTCCGCTTCATCGGCAGACCAGCAGCTAGATGACCATGGCGTTCCCATACCTAGCATTCACATACAGCAATGACCAGAGGAAGAGAGAGACTGTGTGTCTCTCAATTCTTTCTCAGGAATCGTACACCCTTTTCCAGGAAGCTCTTGGCGGGCATCGCCGCAGAACTGGACAGAACTGGGGGGAGAGTCTGCTCCCAATCCCATTGCTGGCAAGGGAAATGTGTTATCACAAACCCGCCAGGTGTTCCCTGGACGTGGAGCTGGGACCAGCTTCCCAGGAGACCCATCCGTGCACAAAATCCTGGCTTTCGAGAGCAAAGGGGGAAGTGGATGCTGGGTAGGAAAGCTCTGGGTTTGCATTATGGGGTCCCTTTAGAGCTGGGTGTAGTGAGGCTGGAGTCATAGCCTTGAGTGCTTTTGAGTTTCGGTTTATCGCCGGGAATACTGATGCTGTGCTCACTGGGTCTCTGTACGGCCGCTGAAATTCTATCTATAAGAGTCGTGGAAAGTGGTACCATTATTGTCTGATCTCTTCAGCTCGCACGGACAGCCTAGTGAGTTTACTAGTTCAGTAATGGTTTTATGTGTTAGTCAAATTTCCAGTTGGGTTGTAAACATCCTGTAAACGCTTATCCTTCCATGATCTATACTTGCTAGAATATTGGGCCTATAGTAGGTTCTAAATGTTTAGTTGATGGCAGCATTTAGAAAGCATCTTTTAGGGGCCCCTGGGTAGCGCAGTAGTTAAGCGTCTGCCTTCGGCTCAGGGCGTGATCCCAGCGTTCCGGGATCAAGTCCCATATCGGGCTCCTCCGCTGGGAGCCTGCTTCTTCCTTTCCCACCCCCCTGCTGTGTTCCCTTTCTCGCTGGCTGTCTCTCTGTCACATAAATAAATAAATAAAATCTTTAAAAAAAAAAAAAGCATCTTTTAGAGGCGTCTGGGTGGCTCAGATGGTTGAGCATCTGCCTTTGGCTCAGGTCATGATCCCAGGGTCATGGGATCAAGTCCCACGTCGGGATCCCAGCTTGGCAGCGAGTTCGCTTCTCCCTCTCCCTCTGCCTCTCCCCCTGCTTATGCTCTCTCTCGCTCAAGTGAATTAAAAAAAAAAAAATCTTAAAAAAAATAAAAAGCACCTTTTAAAGATAAAAAAGAGTCTTCATTTTTAAAAAATCCTTTATTTTGGAGTGTCCGGTCTTCTGACCTTTTGCAACGTATAGATTCATTTATTAGCACTTTTGCAAATAAGTGAAAAGTACATTCAGTTCTTCCCTGATTTTAATGGCTCTGCAAAATTTCCACTAGGATCAGTGATAAAGTTCTAGATGGAAATCGGACCAATAGGCTGAAAAATGATGAGGTTCAGGGCTTGTATATATCATACTGCGTGTTACCCGACCTCTTCTCTAAGATTTTAATCCTGTTAGAATTGTGGTTCATGAGAAACACGAAGCATAGTGCTGGAGGGAAAATAAGCTCATGTGGGGCCTGAGGAGGCTGGGCAATGTCGGTGGACGCAGAAGGTGGGAGTCAGTCTGCTCTCGTTTTAATCAGAGACTCTGTGGAGTTTAGGGCTGATCTCTTGAGCTTTTTGTATCAGCTGAAAAAAAATATTTCTCCTCCTTGTCTCAAAGTTACTATCCTAGTCCAGGGTCACCACCCCGTTGCACAGTGTTTTCTCAACTTTGGATCTTTTAAAAATAGCTTAATTATACCGTATATTCAGTGGTGTTGTAATAGCGTCATTTGGTGACATGGGGGCTATGCTTGTGGTGAGCACAGCATTACCTGTAGACTGTTGTGCGCACGAAACTAACGTCATCGTGTGTCTGTTATCCCTCCAAAAAGAAAAAAATTTAAGTTATTTTAACCTCACTTGGCACTTAAATTTTGTAGCAACTACAAAGTCACTAGGCGTATGTAATGATAATTGGTGCTGTAATGAGCTGATGCGTAATGTTCCTACTCATCTAAAGATGTCTTCTAAGTTAACTTTACTTTTTTATTATTTTTTATTTTTATTTTTTTATTTTTATTAATTTGACATAGAGAGACAGCCAGCGAGAGAGGGAACACAAGCAGGGGAGTGGGAGAGGAAGAAGCAGGCTTCCAGCAGAGCAGGGAGCCAGATGTGGGGCTCGATCCCAGAACGCCAGGATCACGCCCTGAGCGGAAGGCAGACGCTTAACGACTGCGCCACCCAGGCGCCCCTCTAAGTTAACTTTAAAAAAAGATTGTATTTATTTATTTTAGAGAGATAGAGCACATGTAAGAGCAGGGGGAGGAGCAGAGGGAGAGAATCTCCAGCAGACTCCCTACTGAGCATGGAGCCCAACACGGGGCTCGATGTCAGGACTCTGAGATCATGGCCTGAGTGGAAACCAAGAGTCGGATGCTTAACTGACCGAGCCAACCAGCCGCCCCCTAAGTTAACTTTTATGAGTCCCATTTTACAGATGAGAAAACTGAGGTGAAGGGGTTTTAGTACCTCGCTCAGACTGAGTGGTAGATGAAGGACTTGAACCCAGGTGGGTACTTTAGGCTTTAAAGCTGCTGTTCTCTTTCGACTATTATCTCAAATAGGATCTTGCTGAGTCTGTACATTCTTGTGAAACTGAAGTTGGCCGGTAAGCCTACCAAGAGGTCTCCATGCCTTGAGACTATACGTTTTATGAATTAGAAGATTAATCAAACTCTTATAGGGAAATAAAATTCTTGGCATCCCTACTCCTGATTGAGATACACTGGATCAAGTGGGTATGTTTATTTATTATTATTTTATTTTATTTTATTTTTTAAAAAGATTTTATTTATTTATTTGACAGAGATAGAGACAGCCAGTGAGAGAGGGAACACAAGCAGGGGGAGTGGGAGAGGAAGAAGCAGGCTCATAGCAGAGGAGCCTGATGTGGGGCTCGATCCCAGAACGCTGGGATCACGCCCTGAGCCTAATGCAGACGCTTAACCGCTGTGCCACCCAGGAGCCCCTATTATTATTATTTTAAAGATTTTATTTATTTGACAGAGAGGGACAGTGAGAGAGGGAACACAAGCTAGGGGAGTGGGAGAGGGAGAAGCAGGCTCCCTGACATGCAGCTCGATGCGGGGCTCGATCCCAAGACCCTGGGATCACGCCCTGAGCGGAAGGCAGATGCTTAACGACTGAGCCACCCAGGCGCCCCCAAGTGGGTATGTTTAAAAGAAAAAGAACTTTACTTACATGTGACTATGAACATATATGTGTGTATTAATATAGATATGTAGATATCTAGAATATCTTCTTCAGTATTGAATATTTAAAAGCTTAACCGAGATTTTAGAAGTTGTGAGGTTTAGAAATCACCCCCCCCAAAGTGTCATTAACAGTAACTTTCCTTGAAACTATAGAAAATATTTTGATTATTCTTTGGTAATGGACATTAGAAATATTAGGTGCATTTTCCGTGAGATAGCATAAATAGTCTTATTAATAATCATTTTGAGTCATTGGATTGATGGGCTTTGCTACGGGCCAGCATTTAAATGCTCTAATGTAATAAAAACAAATGTATTTATTATTATTATTATTATTATTCTTGTTTTAAAGATTTTTATTTATAGAGAGCGAGCGAGAGCATGTGTGGGCAGGGGTGGGCAGAGGGCGAAGGAGCCAGAGAATCTCCAGCCGACTCCATGCTCAGCACCGCACCCAGTATGGGGCTCGATCCCACGACCCTGAGATCAAGTATTCTGCTAACTAAAAACCTTATCTCTCGTTTTGAAAAGTACGTTGGTGAGCAAAACCACACTTAGACTGGAATAACTAATTTCCGTAGTCAATAAAAGGGAAAGCACAAATCCTGTGTTCAGGGAAAGTGTATTTGGAGGTGACTCAGACAGAATGCTGGGGCCCGATAAGAGGGCTCGTTCAGGCTCTTAATTGAAATGTGACAACAACAAGGGATCGACAGAAATCACTTCCGATTGCCAGATAAACGCATCAATCCAATGTCCTTGAAAGCTGATAAGACAGATTGCCGGCAAAGAGATTTAAACAGTACCTCCCGCCCCGCTTCTTCTGAACTAGGACATCCGTGCGTGCGCCTTTATGCATTTGACAACTGAATTTTTACCGGCTCTGCGGGTGTCACTGGCAGCAGAGGCAGATTATTTCCATTAAAGCTCCTTTGCTCTCTGTAGCTATCTAAATGGGAAATAATAAGATAATATCAACAGCTAGCTTACGGGCTTCCATTTAGTTACTAGAGCAGAACTGTCATCTTGGAGGTTGTTGGTTTCCCAGTATGCGAAGACACGTGTCCTTGCACGCAGGGTCTGCTGCCCGCCTCATCTCGCCCTTAGACCTGCACGTCGGGGCAGCTGTTGCAATGCAGGACTTGTGCTTTGGGAGGCAAGTGGAGTGGGTCTCCCTACTCCTTTGTTCCCCAGGAATGCAGCTTCAGGTCCTTAATGCAAATCAGATGGTGTCTGTCACCTTCTCCCTCCAGTGAGGCCCCATTTGCAGGAAGGAGTGATCTGATTCAGTGGAAGGAGCTGATGAACTAGAGGAGAGAGGGAAGAGGGTCCTGTCTGGGGCAGAAAGGACCGCCGTCCTGAGAGCCTTTCCCTGCCGTTAGGGATTGGGTTCCCCACCCACGTCCACGTCCCAGCAGACCCTGGGATGGATATTGGTGTGTGGAAGATTTCTTAGGGAATACTCAACATCTGGGGGGAAGGGAGGAAAAGGGAAGGAAGCGGGACTGGTCCGAGGAGGTTGGGCTGCAAAGTAATCTCAGGAATATTCTCGGCTAACCTCACAGGAAGTTCTGAAACCGACAGGGTGTTGTTCCATAAGGTAGAGGACATCATCACCTGTGGGTTCCTGGGCTGACCAGTCACTGGATGCACGCTGCCCCCAGAAGGAGGTGTGGTTGGGGTAACGAGCTGTCTTCAGCCAGTTTCTGGAACTGACCACCGAGAGCTGTCAGCTTCCACGCTCCCCAGAGCATCAAATACTTCGGTCCTGTAGGAAGACCTGTGGGACATCGCGTAGCCTTCATCTGTCCACAGCCATTGGTTTTGCAGGTGAAGCCTCGAGGTGGAGGCGTGGATGGGGAGCATGTATTTTTTCCAGGAGATTCTACAAGAGAATCTGGAGACATTTCCTATGTATACGAATGACTCTGAAGTCCTTTCTGTCTTGAGATACGATGGCGTAAAACTGCTTTTCTCTACTTCCTGCCTGATTGCATATTGTCCTTCGTGACTTGTTGCCTTTTGAAGTCTAAGCTCAAAATTTATCTTTTTGTTTTTTAAATTAAGTGGGCTCTGGGGCACGTGGTTGGCTCAGTCGGAAGAGTGTGCCACTCTGGATCTTGGGCTTGTGAGTTTAGCCCCGTGTGGGGGTGCAGAGATTACTTAAGTAAAACTAAAACTAAAAAAAAAAAAAAAAAAAAAATTGATTCTTAAATGAAGTGGGCTCCATACCCAACCTGAGTCTTGAACTCAAGACCCTGAGATCAAGAGTCACATGCTGTACGGACTGAGCCTGCCAGGCGCCCCTAAGCTCAGTAGTTGTTTTAACCTAGCTTCCTGTGGAGGAAAATGTGGAGGAAGTACAGTTTTCTCCTGGGCTTTCCTCTCTCCCCAGGAATGTCCTCAGGCCCTTTTGAAGACACTGAGGGGGAGATCTTGGAGTTGTTTTTCACAAACTTGTCATTAGATCACCTGAGTCAGAAATGTCTGAGGAAATAGAATTCTGATTCCCAGGCTCCCCCTCAGCACTAACACCTAATAATGGGATGGTAGCTAACAGGAGCTTATGCGTCTTCTAGGCCTGGGAATATGCATTTAACGCATTTTCTAGGTAAGTCTTACATGTGCTAAAGTCTGAAAATCACAGGCCCAGAAGAATATTATTTTCTTTAGATTGCTCTAAAGTATGGGTGTGATGGTTAATTCTGTGTCTCCACCTGGCTAGACCACAGTACCCAGATATTTGGTTCAACGTTATTCTAGATGTTTCTGTGAAGCTGTATTTAGATAAGATTAACATTTGGATCAGTGAGCTTTGAGTAAAGCAGATTACCCTCCTAATGGGGGTGGATCTAATCTATAGTCAGCTGAAGGCCTTCACAGAGGAAGGACGGGCCTCCCC
>NC_048220.1:5636076-5677244 GCF_002007445.2 Ailuropoda melanoleuca
GTCAGGGTTTCTGCCAGCAGACTGCCCTCAGACTCAAACTGCTGGTCCTCTCTGGGTCTCTAGCCTCCTGGCCAACCCTTGCTGGTTCTGTTAGGTCATAAAGAAAACACTGATAACTTTTTCAAAACATAGAAATTGTTGGATCTGACTCTCAGATCACAATGCAATAAAAGTAGGAGTTAATGACAAAAATAGGAACAAACAAAAACCCCTCCCAACCAGTGGAAAATTTCAAAATCCAAGAGACCTACTGAACAAGACGAGAAAATTCAGCATTACGAATATAGTTCTAGCTGTCATGTTACCTATAGAAACTCATAGCGAAGACTACTAATGAGTTCAGAGGAGCACGTGTAGCGGAATGTGGAGAATGGAAATAAAATATGCATTGTACTCAAGAAATTTGAAAAAACATACCATGGGAAATCAGAAGAAAAGATGGGGAAAAAAAGTTAAAACAGGAATCAATACATATGTGGAATTTAAAAGCAAACAATCAGGCTAAACAGAAACAGACGCATAAATACAGAGAACAAAGTGGTGGCTGCATGTGGGGAGGGGGTGGGGGGGATGGCGGGCTAGGGTGAAGGGATTAGGAGGTACATACTTCCAGTTACAAAATAAATAAGTCCCATGGATGAAAAGTACAGCCTAGGGAATATAGTCAATAATATGGTAATACAGTACAGTGACAGATGGTGGTTACACTTGTGGGCACTGAGTAAAGTACAGAGCTGTTGAATCGATATGTTGTACACCTGAAACTAATGTCATATCATATGGCAACTGTGAGTCAATTAAAAAAAAGATGTCAGGTAAACAACTTATACCTCAAGGAACTAGAACACAGCAAAATCAACCCAGGTTAGTAGAAGGAGATCATAAAGATTAGAGCAGAAATAAATGAAATAGAGACTAGGAGAGAATAGAAAAAGTCAACAGAACGGAGAGGTGTTTTTTGTTTTTTGGGTTTTTTTTTGGAAAGAAAATTAATAAGCCTTTAGCTAGACTAAGAAAAAGAACGAGAAGACTAAAATCAATTCAGAAAGGAAAGAGGAGACATTGCAACTGATGCCACAGAAATTAAAAAGGATCCCGAGAGATTACCGTGAACAATTATACCCCAACACACTGGACACCCACTAAGAAATGCACAAATTGCTAGAAACATCAACCTTCTAAGACTGGATCATGAAGAAATAGTCTGAACAGATCCATAATAAGTAAGGAGATCGATTCAGTGATCCGAAACCTTCCAGAAAAGAAAAGCCCAAGGCCAGATGGCTTCACTTGTGAATTCCACCAAATATTTTTAGAAGTATTAACATCAATCCTTCTCAAACTCTTCCAGAAAATCGTGAAGGAGGGAACTCCCTAGACTCATTTTATGAGGCCAGCATTATCTGATACCAAAGCCAGACAACATTACAGGAAGAGAAAATTGCAGGCCCCTATTCCTGATAAACATAAATCCAAAATACTAGCTAACAAAAATAGTAGCTATCCTCAACAAAATACTAGCAAACCAAATTCAACTATATATTAAAAGGATCATTCACCATGACCAAGTGGGGTTTATTCCTGGGATTCAAGGATGGTTCGATATACATAAATCAATAAACATGATATATTACATTAATAGAATGAAGGATAAAAATCCACATGACCATCTCAATAGATGCAGTAGGAGCATGTGACAAAATTCAACACATTTTCATGATTAAAAACTCAAAAAACAAAAAAACCCCAGCAACACTGGGAATAGAAGGAAATTACCTCAAAATTACCATATATGGAAAGCCCACAGCCTGTACAATGAGGAAAAAGTATTCTCTTTAATAAATGGTGTTGGGAAAACTGGACAGCTTCTTGCAATAGAATGACTCTGGACTCCTATCCTATACCCTCTACCAAAATCAATTCAAAATGGATTAACGATTTAAACTTAAGACCTGAGACTAAAACTTCTAGAAGAAACATAGGGCCGAACTCCTTGACATCAGTCTTGGCACTGATTTTTTGGATTTGACACCAGAAGCAAAGGGAACAAAAGCAAAAATAAATACGTGGGACTAGTCAAACTAAAAGGCTTCTACACAACAAAGGACATCATTAAGAAAATGAAAGCAACCTACTGAGTGGGAGAAAATATTTGCAAACTGCATATCTGATAAGGGGTTAATTTCCAAGTATATAAGGGACACTTACAACTCAATAGCAAAATATCCCTAATAAACTTATTTTAAAATGTGCTAAAGACTTGAATAGGCATTTCTCCAAAGAAGACATACAAATGGCCAGAATTGTATGAGAAAATGCTCATTGTCTCTAACCATCGGGAAAATGCAAATCAAAACCACAATGGGATATCACCTCCCACCTGTCAGAATGGCTAAAATCAACAAAAGAAAAAACAGGTGTTGGTGAGGACGTGGAGAAATTGGAAATTGTACACTGTTGGTGGGAATACAAAGTGGTGCAGCTGTGCTGGAAAACAGTATGGAGGTTCCTCAAAATATTAAAAATAGACCTATTATATGATCCAGGGTATGGACCCATGAGTATTGAAATCAGAATCCCAAAGGGATATTAGTGCTTTGTGTTCATTGCAGTGTTATTCAGAATAGCCAAGGGGTGGAAACAACCTAAGTGTTCATAAACAGATGAATGGATAAAAAAATGGGATTATATCTATATCTATATATATTATTCAACCTTAAAAAAGAAGGACATTCTATAATATGCATGTTATGCTAAGTGAAATAAGGCAGTCATAGAAGGACAAATATTATGCACGATATCTAAAATAGTCAAACTCGGGGGACGCCAGGGTAGCTCAGTCAGCTAAGCGTCTGCCCTCAGCTCAGGTCATGATCCCAGGGTCCTGGGATCAAGTCCCGCATCGGTCTCCCTGCTCGGTGGGGAGCCTGCTTCTCCCTCTGCCTGCCGCTCCCCCTGCTTGTGCTCTCTCGCTGTCTGTGTCAAATAAATAATTTTTTTAAAAGATTTTATTTATTTATTTGACAGAGATAGAGACAGCCAGCGAGAGAGGGAACACAAGCAGGAGGAGTGGGAGAGGAAGAAGCAGGCTCACAGCAGAGGAGCCTGACGTGGGGCTCGACCCCAGAACGCCGGGATCACGCCCTGAGCCGAAGGCAGACGCTTAACCGCTGTGCCACCCAGGCGCCCCAGTGTGTCAAATAAATAATTAAAAAAAATAAAATAGTCAAACTTGGCGCCTGGGTGGCTCAGTAGGTTAAACGTCTGACTCTTGATTTCGGCTCAGGTCATGGTCTCAGGGTCATGAGATCGAGTTCTGTGTTGGGCTCCATGCTCAGTGTCAAGTCTGCTTGAGATTCTCTCTCTTCCTTGCCCTGTGCCCCTCCCCCCACTCACACATGCATGTGTGCTCTCTCTGTCTCAGATAAATAAAGTGTTTAAAATAGTGAAACTCGTAACACCAGAGAGTGTCATGGTGTTTGCCAAGGGTTGGAGGAGGAGGACATGGGGAATTAGTGATCCACAGGTATACAGTTCCAGTTCTGTCAGATAAATAATTTCTAGGGGCGCCTGGGTGGCTCAGTCACTAAGCGTCTGCCTTCAGCTCAGGTCGTGATCCCAGCGTTCTGGGATTGAGCCCCGCATTGGGCACCCTGCTCAGCGGGAAGCCTGCTTCTCCCTCTCCCACTCCCCCTGCTTGTGTTCCCTCTCTCGCTGCCTCTCTCTCTGTCAAGTAAATAAATAAAATCTTTTAAAAATAATATCTAGAAATCTGGTGTACGATAGTGTGCCTCTAACAACACAGTATTGTACAGTTACTAAAATTTTGTTAAGAAGGTAGATCTCCTGTTCAGTGTCATTGCCACACTAAAATAAAAATTAAAAAGTAAGAAAGTAAAGGAACTACCACCGGAACCAGAAGAAGAAAGTCCTTTAGAAAAGGCACCCTGGAAAGGAGTTGTGACTTTTCATCCTACCCTACAAGGAGGAAGAAGGAAGATACCTATTCCAATGTCCCTTTCCTCCTTGAGTATCTGCTCCTGCTGGGACTCTGGCACATCCAAGGAGAAGCAGAGAGCAAGGGCTATCAGTACCCAGCAAGTCAGCCTCTTAGAGCAGAGAAGGGGGTAGAGAAGGTTGAAGAGAAGCCCTGAAAAAGCAGAAGACACACAGCAGGGGTGGGACCTCTCGGTGATGTAGGCTTGCTTAGATAATCTTTACACCTTTGTTTGCTGCCCTGGGCAGCTTGCTCGTAGGAAGGTGCTCGTTCGCCCAGACAGATTGAAATCAAAGAGCAAACGACCTCACTGGTATGGTGTCCTCTTTGGGGCTCCCTCTGGAGGGCTGGCGCGGTTGAACTGAATCTGACTCATCTCGGCTGGCCCAAGGGAGCAGGGTCTGCCTCCTGGTTGGATGAGGCCAAAGGGGATGAAAGCAAGTCAATCTTATGTAAAAAATCTTATGTTCAAATGAAGTTTCACCTTGAGCTCCAGGTCTGCCCATGCGAAGATGGAGCTGCTCTGGGTGAAGGGGAAAGGGAGTATGGAGGCCTCCAAGAACTTTTGGGCTGGAGCTTTGGGACACAGTTCTAAAACAGTGGATCCTTGTAAAGGCTCTGCTCATGCGCACAGGGAAACCAAGAACCAGTTGAGTAGACGTCTACTGTTCAAGGTCAACCAAGGAGCTGGTGGCTTCTCCATGTTCAAAGCCAGGTCTCCTCATTCCCAGTCTCACGGTCTTCCCATCTTCCCTTGCTGCCATATCATAGCTTAGACTGTTCTTACTTTCTTTCTTTTTTTTTTTTTTTAGATTTTATTTATTTATTTGTCAGAAAGAGAGAGAGAGTGCACACAAGCAGGGGGAGGGGCAGAGGCAGAGGGAGAAGCAGGCTCCCCACCAAGCAAGAAGCCTGATGCAGGACTCGATCCCAGGACCCTGGGGTCATGACCTGAGCCAAAGGCAGATGCTTCACTGACTGAGCCACCCAGGCACCCCTGTTTTTACTTTGCATTGCAAATGTTCTCCACGCATAGGCTGCCTCCATGATATATTTACTTCTCGAGGTGCTGAGGCAGGAGAGCCACCCGTGCTGTTTGCTCAGATGTCAAGGATGCATGGGTTCCGTACCCTCTTGAGGTTGTGGACTTTTTTTTTTTTTTAAGATTTTATTTATTTATTTGACACAGAGAGAGAGAGAGAGCACAAGCAGGGAGAGCAACAGAGGGAGAAGCAGACTCCCTGCTGAGCAGGGAACCCAATGCGGGACTCGATCCCAGGACCCCGGGATCATGACGTGATCCGAAGGCAGATGTGTAACTGACTGAGCCAGCCAGGGACCCCTGAGGTTGTGGACATTTAACACAAGCCTGGCAGCCTTTGAAGTGGCATCTTTCAGGCTGATGTCGCTCGTAATTGCCATAGTTTTCCTCACAGTAATTCTCTTAATTATATTTTCTGGGTCTTGACTGACTGACGTGAGCTGTCATTTTGTCATCTTCATTTTGCAGATTTTGCCTTTAGGGACCTGTTCCTCTGACTTCCTGGTGCTTCTCTACGGGGCCGGACAGTGCCCCAGGACGTAGGTGGGCAGCCAGGCGTCTGCCCGCCTGAAGATTTGGTGGGTGGCCTCCTGGAGCTAGTGGAGGCTGCCCCCACCCCCCAGTATCTTCATACTTAGAAATACTACTTTTTTTTTTTTGACAATAATTCCTTTTTTTTTTTTTAAAGATTTTATTTATTTATTTGACAGAGAGAGAGACAGCCGGCGAGAGAGGGAACACAAGCAGGGGGAGTGGGAGAGGAAGAAGCAGGCTCCTAGCAGAGAAGCCTGATGTGGGGCTCGATCCCAGAACGCTGGGATCACACCCTGAGCTGAAGGCAGATGCTTAACGACTGTGCCACACAGGCGCCCCATAGAAATACTACTTTTAAAAAATGAAACCAACTAGACTGACCTGTTGTAAAATAAACGGAGATCGCGCTTTTAGAGTAACCATTTCTAGAAACCAGATGCCGAGGCACAATGAGAATGCGTACCATGTTCACGCCAAAAAAGGATTGGTATTTACTTCTATCATTTATTAGCTTCTTATTGAGATGATCGTTGAGATATTTTATTAAGCTAATATCTTAATAAATGAAAGAATAAGAAAACATGATTTCTTTCATTCAGCCTTTCATATTTGCGTCTGTAGCTGAAAAGGGACGTGAGCCAGTTCCCCCCCCATGAAATCTTAGCATTGTTAATCTAGACACGTCATTGAGCAGAGCAGGCATAAGTTACCATTGTTGTGATGCCCTTCTAGTCTGTCTTCTGGAAAGGGAGTCCCTCAGGGAGTTGTAACTCCCTGTGTCTTGTCCTTTATCCTCCCTAACCCCAGGAAGAAGAGAAAGGTGTCAGGGTCATATCGCAGGTGACCATAAATCTCCACAGAGTCTTCTGTGAACACGAGCAAAGAATTGGGCTTTGTTGTCTTCAGTCTTTTTTTAATCTCTCTGAAGGGAAATCACTGTCCGTCTGTACACTCTGCTGTTTTACCCATTTATTTACTTATTGAACCCATCTTTTCTCAGAGCCCATTAGATGTCAGACACTGTGCTAGGTGCCGGTCATGTAACAGCACAAAGTGACAGAAGACTGACTAACAACACAACCCAATGGACTGTTAGGATGGACTAAATTGTGTTCTGGTAAAACAAAAAACAAGGTTTCCTTGGCTTAATACAACTAGGGTTTATTTCTCAGTCATGTTAGAAATCGTACAATTCTTGGAATGCCTGGGTGGCTCAGTCGGTGAAGTGTCTGCCTTCAACTCAGGTCATAATCCCAGGGTCCTGGGATCGAGCCCCACAACGGGCTCCCTTCTCAGCAGGGAGCCTGCTTCTCCCTCTGCCTGCCCCTCCCCCCTGCTTGTGAGCTCTCTGTCCCTCTGTCTCTCTCTCAAATAAAAAATTAAAAAAAAAACTTAAAAAGTCATTGTTCATTAATGCTCAACTTTGGAAACCTCTATCAGTCCTATGGATCTGCTGTGTGCTGAAACAGTTAAATTTTCAATTCTGTCAAACATTCTGTTCTTAAAAAAAAAAAAAATCCAGTTGTTGGAGAAGTTGCTGAGTGAATCTGTCACACAGGACTGAAAATGACCTTCAGAACTAAAAGCCGAGTTCTAGTCCAGCAAAACTGCTCTTTTCCTGGTCAGGTCACTAGGGGCCAATCTCCAGATTAAATGCTCAACCAACTGAGCCACCCAAGGCGCCCAGAACCATGACATTTTTAAGAAGGTTTCAAAACGAGCATGCCATGGGTACAACTCTGATCTAAAAGCAAAGCCAGGCATCTTCTTGGTATGCCCTTCTAGTGGTTCTAAACTTCCTGTCTCCAGTTTGCTTTTGTATTTCAAAATGGCGCAGGAAACCAGAGAGACTAGAATAATGGCAGAGATTCTCAAGTCAATTGGAGGAACGGTCCCGTAGGACGCAATACATGATGTTATTATGTAGCCTGTGTAAGAAAATGACAAAGGGTCACCTAATGATCCTTTTAGTCATGACTGTAAAGAAGTACAGGGAGAATTTTCACTAGCGTCTCTTCACCCCCATTCAAGACTAAAGGAAGGACAGCGGGGCTAGAATGGCTTGGGGATAATGGGTTTGAGAAGAGCTTTTGGCTGTAAGTGATCAAACAGCTGGAGGCGAAGAAGAAAAATGAGAGTTTTCCAGTCTTACATTTCCCATCTCACATTAAGCCAAAGCGTCGGCAGGCATGTGGGGTTCTGTCATTCTTTAATGGGGTTCTCTGGAAATGGGAGCACATCCTGCCTCTCCCTGGAAAGGGCTTCTCTTGTAATGGTTTTTTTCTGCCTTCAGAAAGCTTTTCCATTTTGTGGAGCTGCTTCCCTGTGCTGGGCACAGCCCTTGCAATGGACACGAGAGGTGTTAATAGACTTTGCTGAGTGTAGGGCAACGAGGAGGAACAGGAGAGATGGGCTATATTGCAGAAAAGGAAAACAAAATTGGATACACATATTGCTGCTTCTGGAGTCTGTCCGTGTACAACACACAGGCCCCGTTCTGAGCGTTTTTCTTCTTGGTTCTGGACTTTGGGCACATTGCTGGGGGCCACTGATTTCTTGGGCACTTTCTCATCTCTGCTTTCGGGGGGTCTCAAGGCCCCAACCTTCTTCCTGATTTTCCTTAGAAGGAAGCGATAAACACATCACCTCCTAATTGGCAGCTTTTTACCGTTTAAGTTTGGCTGCTTGTTGACTTAACTGTGTGGTTCCAGAATAGCCTTTGCTTCCTTCGCAGAGTAAAGCACACCCAGGTGTTCTGTTTTGTACTTTTCACCAGCACAGCCCTGGCTCTTAAAAGGATGAATTACTCTTAAAGACTCTGAAGGTCCCAAATCAAATTAGTAACCGGAGGCAAGTTCCTGAAACCTGCCTTTCCCCAGATCGTTTTTTTTTTTTTAAAGATTTTATTTACTTATTTGACAGAGAAAGACAGCCAGTGAGAGAGGGAGCACAAGCAGGGGGAGTGGGAGAGGAAGAAGCAGGCTCCTAGCGGAGGAGCCTGATGTGGGGCTCAATCCCAGAACGCCGGGATCACGCCCTGAGCCGAAGGCAGACGCTTAACGACTGCGCCACCCAGGTGCTCCGCCCTAGATCGGTTTTTGCCAGTTTCATTCAGCAAGTGAAAGCTTTGTTTCTCAGCATTGCCGAAAGTTAAAATAAATTTCTCCCCATTACGTGAATATTCCCGATATTGCACAATGTACCTTATAGGGGTGCTTAGTAGAGGAGAATATGCAGACAGAAGCATATTCGTGCAAAAGTTTTGAGAAGAACCTGGGGAGGAATTAAAGGGAGTGAACTTCGCTCCTGATCTGCCATATCTTTCCATCCTCAGGTCCTGTTGATGTTGCCTCCTTGACGTCTCTCAAATACGCTTCTTCTGCCAATTCTGCCCATTACAGCAATTCTGCTGTTTTGTCTTCCCAGCTCCTAACCAAGACTGGCAAATGCAAGGTACTCGTTCAAAGATTGTTGCATGATTGGATGAACGAAAGAAGGAATTCTGAGAAAGGACTAGTGATTCTAGAAATTTGAGGGTGAATCCTCCATAAATGGGACTGGAGAGGCTGCCCACTCCCCTTTTTTTTCACCAGAAAGCTGGAGCAGAGTAAGGGAAGCAAACAGAGGGATCAAAAGAGCAAAGCAAATTTGAAAGAGGTAGAATATGAAGACTGCAGTGAATTTTTACAAATCAATTAGGCAGGAGAGGGGAAGTGCGGTTCAAGTTCTTGTGTCATGATAGAAAGTTTGTATCTATTTACAGGCGAACTTGAGACATTATGAGGATGAGAGAATAAATAATAACCAGCATCATCGTTTATCAGATGCTTATTAGTATCTAGCATAAAACTAGGCGTGTCGTGAACATCACCGGCATTATGATGACATTGATGAACACGAACGCCATTAGTCCTTACATCAAATGTATGCAGGCAGATATAATTATCCTCGTTTTTTTACAAATGTGGAAATTGACATTTGGAGAAATCAACTAACTTCCTCAGGGTGACGTGACTAGTCAAGCATGAGGCTGGGATTTGAACCCAGATCTGTCAGAATCTATATATTGTGCAATTAGCCTTTGTACTCCGTTGCAAAAAATACTGTTCATTCACAGCATAAAGTATAGACATGTTGAATCATTATGTTGCACACCTGAGACTAATGTGACATTGTGTGTCAGCTGCACTCAAAAAAAAAAAATGCTGCTCATACATTGTATCCCCCTAACTTGAGTGTGGCTTGGTAATCATATTTGCAAGAAGGAAGCAGCATGAGGCAGGAGTGTAAGCTTAAAGAAAAATGAAAAATGCGGGGAGAGGGGGCTCTCGGTAATCTTGACTCATTGCATAATTTTGCCTAGGGTTGCTTTAATTATTCCAGGGTGTGGGTAATTGTATATTAGGCAAACACCTAATTCTCCCCCAAATTCATTTCTTAGATGAAGAAGCTAACTTGGTTTAGAGAGCTCCCTTGTATAAATTCATACAGCTAATACCTTAACTGGGATCCCGCCCCCCACCTGTCAGTCATAAGGCCACCTTCTTACTGTAAGCCCATAGCGACCTTTAGCGTGATAGCAAACATTTACCATAGGTAGATTCATGATATTTTATAGCGAAAGGATAGCTCAGGGCTTATGTAATTCAGTTCGTTCATTGTGTACCTGGGGAGATGGGGTGCGGAAGCAAATTGACTTGATAGTGGTCACAGAGCTAGTCAAAAGGCTATGCCAGGGTCCAGGCTTCTTGCCCCCAGAATAAACTGCCTTTTTGAATTTCAAGGACATTCTTTGATGAAAGCCATAGCCAGATCTGTAAACAAACATGGTACAAGGAAGGGTGAGTCTTTCCTTGTCTTGGGGCAGCCCTCTCCGGGAAAGTGCATCACAAAGGTATCCTCTGTGGGTTCTGATCCATTTTCTTTGGCCGTGCTGGGTGTGCAGAATTAGATACTATTGACTTGCCTGCAGGCTTTCTGTTAGACTTTGGGGAGAAAAAAATCTGCCTGTCAGCTGCTTCAAAACGAAGCCTAATTATTCTCCATTCTGCAGTGACACGCGTCACAGTGATGGCGTATTTGCGTTCAAATACTGCAAATACCTGACATACGTTACATCCTGAATATTTGAATATATTTCACCCAAGCATTGTGCATTTCCCTGCTAATATCTGCCGAATCGTAGAATTTAGGGATTTTATGAAGCTGAGGGGACACTGGAGAAATTAAGTTGAGAGCAACAGTCAGCCTGCTTTTTCAAGGATAATCCCCTGTGTCTAAATTACGTATGTATTATTGTCCTCCATTTGCATGACCAGTGATAGGGAAGTTCCTTATTGTGAGATGCAATAATTTTATATAATTGCAACAGCTTCAGCAGCTCTGAACGAGGCTTCCCTCACAGAACACAGGCTCGGGGAAAACAAATTATGTTGATTTACTAGCAATTCTGCAAATGGATTGTCTGGGGGAATTAGAGGGTGTCTTTTTATGAAGCACAAAGAAACCGCTCACTGTTTGACATTGTAAATTACTTGCTTGGAACATGCAGAGCCGTAGACCCATAATTGCATGTCCTTGCCTCTGAGGACCCACCATTTTGCACTTGGATTTGGAGACTTTCCGTGCGATGATTAAGGGAAAGAAATGATACTCATGTACCCAATAGTAGAGGGCAGGGCAGGGGCTGTGCCCATCCAGGAAAAAGTGGAAAAGAGCAACTCTAGGGTAACTTCCTATGAAAGACAGTCCCAGTAGCTCTGGTTTTGCCGAAATCAGCTTATATGCATGTTGTCAGCAAATGAGCCGCAAGAGAGGGGCAGGCACTTGGCTACCGAAAAATCCCCTCGTCTCATAAAATCTAGGACGAGATGGATTTTAGAGATGGTTTAGGCTCTGCTGCCGTTCGCTCCTTAGGCAGGAAAGCTGAGAGGTTGAAGGCCTTGTCTGGGAGGGGCGCAGCTGGATGGTGGAGGAGTCAAGGCTGAATTTTGCTGGCAGGTTGTTTCACGTCCCATCAGGGTGGACGATTCTCGGCGGGTTGGTGGTACTGAATAGGGTCTTGCAGAATTTGGAAGCTCTGGGTGGCATTTTATTTATTTCCGGTGGGACCCAAGAAATTGACCATGGTGTTTTTAGGGCCCAATGTGAGCCGTTGCTGAAACAGACCAGCGAGCTGCTTGCTTGACAAAGCACCTGAGTGTTCTAGATGGCCATGGGGACATGTGGCGTGACGAAGATGTCTGACGGCTTCCAGAGTTTAGAGTGCCCTTCTTTTGTTTTGGGCTGATGGTATGAATGGGGTANCTTATATTATCTTTATAGTGTTTATATTCTGTTCGCTGTAACCCTAATTTGCAACTACTTTTTTTTTTTTTAAGATTTTATTTATTTATTCGACAGAGATAGAGACAGCCAGCGAGAGAGGGGAACACAAGCAGGGGGAGTGGGAGAGGAAGAAGCAGGCTCCCAGCGGAGGAGCCTGTTGTGGGGCTCGATCCCAAAACACCGGGATCACGCCCTGAGCCGAAGGCAGACGCTTAACCGCTGTACCATCCAGGCCCCCCTACCCCTTCCTCCTTCCTACACGTTTAGGAAAACTTGACTTCCTTGGGGGAATTTCTGGCCTGGAGGGGTGGAGTACCATTGATAAACATATGCTTTCTTCGTTCCTTTAACCTGAATCAGGTTTTTAAAAATTAAAAAAAAAAGAGTTTTTTTAATCTGCTGGGTGTTTTAAACTCTTTATTGGTATTACTCACGTGGGACTTCTGTGTGACATTTGCTCTCGTTTTTGTTTTACACGAGATTAGAATATTATGGAGGGTAGAGCCTTAGTCCAAAACAGCTTTACCTATGCTGTCCTGCTTAGCGTGTCCTGCCTTGCATGCAGCCGGTTCTCAGTAAATGGTGCTAAATGAGTGGACGCATCCCTGGCCATCTCTGGACCCTTTCCTTTCTGGATCTTTCCCAGTTGCAGAAATAGGGTTCTTGCCCACATTCCTCTGAGGCACGGTGGGTCATGGCATGGAGATCTCTGCTTTGCTCCTGACAACCCCTCACGTATTCACTTTCTTCTTCCAGGATGTGTCTAGTAAAGAGAAATCTCAAGGCAGTCCCCCAGACCTGACGCTCGGTGCACATCCATCTTTTCTTTTCTAAGTTCAGAAACTCAGTAAAAAAATTTTTTTTCACGGCACAGACAGAACCAACTATGCTTATTATATTTCTAGTGAGTTTGCTTAATGGGAAATACAACTGTCATATTTTAGAGAATTAGTCCCCTTTTTAATGACCCTGCAATTTTTATTTTCAGGAATCTTTTTTTTTTTTAAGATTTTATTTATTTATTTGAGAGAGAGAGAGACAGCATGGAGAGAGAGGGAGAGGGAGAAGCAGACTCCCCACCGGGTAGGGAGTCCGATGCAGGGCTCGATCCTGGGACCCTGGGATCATGACCTGAGCCGAAGGCAGATGCTTAACCACCTGGGCCGCCCAGGCGCCCCCTTTTTTCCAGGAATGAACCTGTAGTATTTCTGGAGCTACTATTGTTTTCCTACAACTTAAAATTCAGAATATCCTAGACCCATTATTTTGGCAGTCTCTCTGTGAAGGAGATTTAAGGCTAATGTTCTGAAGGCCGATTTTATTAATGTGATTCTTCAGAAAACGTAGTTTTAGATTTGTAAATAAATCTTGTCATGAAGTACATTCTGTAAGTCTCCCAGATTCTCTGATATGATAATTGTCTTTCTCTGCTTGACTCATTTCACGTAGCATTATCTCCTCCAGTGCCGTCCATGTTGCAGCAAATGTTGAGAATTCATTCTTTCTGATAGCTGAGTAATATTCCATTGTATATATGGACCACAGCTTCTTAATCCCATCATCTGTTGAAGGGCATCTCGGCTCCTTCCACGATTTAGCTATTGTGGACAATGCTGCTATGAACATTAGTCTCTCAGATTCTATGTGTGTTCTGTATGCACTCCTCTCTGAGATCAGTCTTTTGATCATATCTTCCCTTCATCGTTCTAAAATAGAATTTTACTAAGTCTTCACGATGCAGATGGAGTAGGAAGAATTTGGGGAGGCTGCAGAGGAAGAACCTGTTTGGCAAAACTTGTTACCAAAAGGAGGGAAATGAAAGGAAAAGCTTAAGATGGTGGAGAAGAGAGGACTGAGTAAAGCATGGGAGGAAGGGTCATTGTTGTAGAAACTGATTCAGACTGTGTGTTTAGGAATTACGGCAGGTGGAAGGTATGTGATCTGAGGGCGCCTGGGTGGCTCAGTCGGTTAAGCGTCTGCCTTTGGCTCGGGTCATGGTCCTGGGGTCCTGGGATCCAGCCCCACGTCGGGTTCCCTGCTCAGTGGGGAGTCTGCTTCTCCCTCTCCCTCTGCAGCTCCCCCTGCTTGTGCTCTGTCTCTCTCTCTCTCACACTCTGTCTCTCAAATAAATAAATAAATAAATAAAATCTTTTTTATAAGGTTATGTGGTCTGGGGGAGAGGAGGAATCCGTTTGTCTGTGTTAGATCACTACGGAGGTGTGCAGTTGGAATGGAGCCTGGGAGTTGTGTCCAGAGTTCAGCTGAAAAGGACCTGGCATTCTACCAGGTACTTGGGCGTTAAAATGGACTCAGAACCATTGAAACCTTTTACTCTCTAAGCATAAGCAAGGCTGAAATCCCTCTGTTCTAGTAATTTATAAACCAGAGCACTCCCAAGGACTCCCAAGGAATAATTATTCATCCTTGAAGATGAGCTCATGTTTAAAATGGACAAATCACGTAAGTGAGATCCAGCAGATGCAACAAACAAAATAACGAGTATCCAAAGACGCAAACACTTTTTGTAAAGATTTATTTATTTGAGACAGAGACAGTGTGCGAGTGGAGGGAGGGGCAGAGGAAGAGAGAGAATCCTCAATCAGGGTCCCCGCTGAGGCTCCTGACTCGGGGCTCCATCCCAGGACCCTGACATCATGAACTGAGCAGAAACCAAGAGCCAGCCGCTTAACCGACTGAGCCACCCAGGTGCTCCAAAGACGTAAACAAGTTAAATCAGAGAGAAATTATAACATGCAAATATTTAGTGTGAGCATAGAGGTAGAAAAAAAATAGTAGAAAATACAATGAAGGAATAAAATAGTATGAAAAAGAGCAGGTGGATTAGGGAAGAGGAACCAAACGGAGGCCTAGCAATAAAAAAAAATGCAATCCTTGAAATTCACAGGGAGAGATGAGTGACAGGGGGGATTAGGTATAGGAGAAGAGAAAATTAGCGGAACTAACACCATTAAAGGGAAAAATCCCTAGAATGTCTGACATAGCGATGATAAGATGAAAAGAGTGAAAGAGCAATCAGTAGGTAAATAAGTCACAGGAATAAACTGTACAGCATAGAATATAGTCAGTGGTATTGTAATAGCATCATGTGGTGACAGATGGGGTCTACGCACATGGTGAGCACAGCCTAACGTATACACTTGTCGATTCACTACGCTGTACCCCTGAAACTAACATACATTGTATGTCTACTCGACTCGAAAGATTTTTTTAAAAGAGCAGTTCGTAGATAAAGATGACAGGATAAGCAGTATAAAGTATGCAAGAAAAAGAATGGAGAAGAGGTAATGTCAGAAGGGATAAGAATTTTTATAGCCGAAGAAGGATGTAAGTCATATTGGAGAATCACAGGGTATTCCAAATAGAAAAAAAAAAAAACCCTCCCCTTCTTGTTCTTTAATATTATTCTCTTCATTGCAGACCTCCTGTTTTTTTTTTTTTTTAAGATTTTATTTATTTGACAGAGAGAGACAGCCAGCGAGAGAGGGAACACAAGCGGGGAGTGGGAGAGGGAAGAAGCAGGCTCATAGCGGAGAAGCCTGATGTGGGGCTTGATCCCATAACGCCGGGATCACGCCCTGAGCCAAAGGCAGACACTTAACCGCTCTGCCACCCAGGCGCCCCATGCAGACCTCCTGTTTTAAAAATATGTCCATGATATGGGTACCCGGGTGGCTCAGTTGGTTAAGCATCTGACTCTTGATTTCAACTCAGGTCTTGCTCTCAGGGTTGTGAGTTCAAGCCCTGCATTGGGTTCCATGCTGGGCATGGAGCCTACTTAAAAAATATATACCTGTGATATTGTACCTAATGTACAATGAATAAAATATAGACTAAAATAGCCCCTCTAGTTGGGGAGTTCACAGCCGTCATCATTAAATTCACAGTCCTTCTCTACATCATCAGTGAGAACGTATTTCAAGGGTCAGAAACTGAACTAAGCATTTTAGGTCAATTACTTCATTTATTCTTGGAATCCTACTTTATAGCCTTGCTAGACTAACTGAAAGATGACATCCTATATGTCTTCTTCTGAGTAAAATAAGGGGATCAAAATTAATTTTGCAGTAAAATGTTATAGCGTTTCTGACATTCTATGAGAAAATCTTTCCACAAATATGTTTAATGTGATTCAAATGAATGACCATTACTTTATTTAAGAAATTCAGTAGGCATTTAGTGGTCGCCTACTGTGTATACTAAGGGGTGTAGGCGCTTTTAAGATCTGAGGGATTTTTTTTCAAGTTTTTACTTTTTGTTCCGGTATAGTTAACATACAGTGTTATATTAGTTTCCAAGTGTATAATATTGTGATCCAACAATTCTATATATTACTCAGTGTACTCTTTATTTTTTATTATTATTTTTAAAAATTTATTTGACAGAGAGAGAACACAAGCTGGGGGAGCAGTAGAGGGAGAGGGAGAAGCAGACTCCCTGCTGAGCAGGGAGCCCCATGCGGGACTCGATCCCAGGACCCTGGGATAATGACCTGAGGTGAAGTCAGACTCTTAACCAGCTGAGCCACCCAGGTGCCCCATAAGTGTATTCTTTAATCCCCATCAAAGGTCTGAGGGTTTTACCAATCGTAGCACACATATCAATATTAACAAGACTTAGTGGCTCAAAACAATATTTATTTGCTTTTCATTCTGTAGGTTGGCAATATGGGCTGGGCCCAACTTGGGACGGTTCATTTCTGCTCCGCGTGTTGAAGGCTGGGCTCACACATGCACTTGGGCTTTGGTTCAGATGTCCGGCAGAGCTAGGTGGGCTGCAACAGCAGAGACCTTCGTCCACGTGCTCTCACATCCCCCAAGAAGCTAGCTGGGCGTTTTGCCATGGTGGCAGGAGAGTTCCTTGTAGGCAAGCACTTTTCAAGCCTCTATTGTGTCATGTTTGCTAATATTCCATTGGCCAAAGCAAGTCACATGGCCAAGCTCAGTGTGTGTGTGTGTGTGTGTGTGTGTGTGTGTGTGTAACTGGGGGTGAGGGGAATAGCCAATGGGGATGGATACAGGGAGACTAAATTCACAGGCGCCATTTTTAAAACCGTTTACCTCAAGGATAATTAAAATTTTATTTTATATAAATATTTTTTTAAGATTTCAGTTATTTGAGAGAGAGAGAGAATATGAGCAGGGGGAGGGGCAGAGGAAGAGAGAGAGAAGCAGACCTCCCGCTGAGCAGGGAGCCTGATGTGGGGGATACGGGGCTTGATCACAGGACCCCAAGAAATCAACGCTTAACTAACCGAACCATCCAGGCTCCCCAAGGGTAATTAAAATTTTAACTGGAGTTGAAATCTCACCCCAAAGTTGTGGGACAAACACAACTGGAGTCTTACTATCCTTTTAAGGTTATAAACCTTAGTCCTTTCTTAGATCATGGTGGTCCACCTTGAAGCACTTGTCTGGGGAGTTTAGTCTAGATGGGCAGCCCAGTCTGAATTCTTCAGATAAAAGCAGCTCCCATTACAGCAGTGTCCAAGAATCTGTCCATTTTAGCTGAGTAGATTGGTCTTATACAGTCCCTCAAAAGGGCGCCTTTGGAGAGGTCGCCTTGGAGGCAGTGAATTATTGCTTCTGTGGAAGGATCAAGTGACTAACCTTCCATTTGTATCTCACTGCCACTGGCAAAGAATCTCTTGACCTCCTTAGAAGCTGGAAGAAAGATGATGCCCTCCAGGACATTGGACAGCTCCGCCTGCAAGAATATAATTAATCATTACTTTCTGGGTCAGCTCCTGAAACGGCTCCTTTATCATCATCCATCTTTTTCTAGAAGGGATCTTTAAATTCTACTTTGTTAAAGAAAGAATGATGTGACTGCTTTTTGTGGATGGGGGTGGGCTATGAGTTTTGGAGGGCATCATTCTTTTGAGAGAGATTTTTAAACATCCGTTAAGTATATTGGTTAACGTCTTAACTTTTTTCGGGATACTTTTGTCTTCAGAAGATTATCAATGTATAGGGGCACCTGGTAGCTCAGTCAGTTAAGCATCTGCCTTTGGCTCAGGTCACGATTTCAGGGGAAATTAGCACTGTACAGATGATGATGGACATTTCCTGCCAACCACAACTGCCCCTTTGTTTCTTCCCAGTCACCCCAGATTTCCATGTGGGTCTCAACATGTTTCCTGGAAAACTGGGTCTATCTTTAGCTTCGAGATTCCAGTTAGACGATCAGTGAATTTTATTCTATTGGCCACAGTTCAGATGTGGGCACGTAACCTAAACTATGATAACTAGATTGAATTTGTGGCAACGTGAGGGCAATGATGATTTTCTTTTCTGCAAGGTGAAAAGGGAAGAGCCTACAGTGCATTGAGCTGCGGATTGCTGTGTCTCTCAAGACCACAAAGGGGACCGGCACGAGGTGAGGAAAACCGTGCTGAAGGCAGAGTGGCAAGACAGGAAGAGTTCAGGTCCAGGGTGTCATCAGTGAGCTGCTGAATCAAGCTTTACCTGAACACCTCTTCAGTTATATGAGCCAGTACATTGCCTTTCTGTTTCAGCTCGTTTGAGTCAGGCTGTTCTATTATCTGTAGCCGACAGCATCCCAGCTGCTCTCCACCTGACCTCAAAGAGCAGACGAAATTCTCCTTTTTGTGAAATCCCCTTGAAGCCTACGGACTGAGCAAGTGGATACTTTTTAAGGATGTTGGTGAAGGAGAGGATGATTATGACCTAGAAAGGAGGGAACTTTGTCTAACACGCTACTCCCAGCAGAGCCTTGAGTAAGAAAGGTATCGACACGTGGTATTAAAGGGTGCAAGAACCATTAGCAATAAGGAATACTCAGAAATGAACTCTGTTCTCATATGGAATGATAAGGACCGTTTTTTTGGTTTTTTTTTTTTTTTGTTTTTGGTCTGGGACCAGTCTGCCTTGGCATTCCTTTTACACATAGTCATTTGTATTAAAAAATGATTTAATAGGCATGTATTGAACATCTATTATGGACCAGATGCCCACAATACAGAGACTGTTAATAATAATAATCCCTAGCCTCAAAACTTCAAAAATTAGTGGGGAAAATGTTGGAGAGATCCAGTGAGAGAAGCACAACTCATTGGAACAAATCTGTGCAAAGTGTTATAAGAGAATAGAACCACCAGGTCCATCTTGAGGCTAGGACAGTGGTTCCCAGTTGCAAGTCCATGGCTGTCCTTTTGTGACTGTTGTTTTCCTATGGCAAAATGAAAACGTTAAAAACAACCAAATGAGGGGTGCCTGGGTGGCTCAGTCAGTTAAGCATCTGCCTTCAGCTCAGGTCATGATCCCAGGGTCCTGGGATTGAGCCCTGCGTTGGGCTCCCTGCTCAACGGGAAGCCTGCTTCTCCCTATCTCACTCCCTTACTTGTGTTCTCTCTCTCGCCGTCTCTCTGTCAAATAAATAAGTAAAATCTTAAAAAAAAAAAAAGAACAACCAAATGAGTGAAAAATTCATAAAACCGAATTCGTGCAATTGAACAACTCTCATTTATTCCGAGGTGGGATTCTTCCTGGGTTTGTTGGTTTGTTTTTGGTCCTAACTTGGCCTGTATATTATGGTAGATGTGTGTATAGGTGTGAGCGAGCAAAGTAATAGTAGACAATCCTATATTCGAATTTCCTTTTTAAATACTGGTAATATCTGTTACGAAACTTTGGCAATCGCTTGCCTAGGATATAGATGGAGACGGTTTGGGGAGGTCATTCTGGAGTCGATCTGTGAGAATAGACACAGTGTCAGCAGGCATCATGAAGAAGGCAGTTGCTCAGCATATATGAACACAGATATGGAGTGCACAAGGCCTCTTTAGAGAATGGCAGGTATTTTGGCATATTTTAAGAAGGGAATGGCAGGCACCGGAGTCGAAATAATTGGCTTGATTCAGCTATTAAAGGGCCCTGAATATCGTGCTAAAGAATTTGGATTTGCTCTAACAGGCAGTTGGAGGCACTGAAGCATTTAAAGGATCTGATATATGATTTTGAAAGCTAATTAAAGTAATAGGGAAATGTGTCCGTTTCTTTGACAGTTACATTTTTCAGTGGCTCTAAAAGTAGAAACAGCTTTTCAAATATAAAAGAGAAAACTCTTACAATGGCTCTGATATTTATCAGCAGTGGAATTGATCAGTGACTCGTGCAAAAAGATGAATGGCAAGCTTGGCTGTTGCTGGTTATTTTTCAAACAGTAAAGGGAACCCCTGTCCCCCCAGCACATGCATGCGCACACACACACATAGACACACACAGTCCTCCAGAGTAGAGCTCTTAAGTCTCCTGGTAGTTCCCTTTTTTGGGAGCAGTTTCTTGCCTGATTTGTTACAATGAAAAAATATCCATTGATCTTCCCAGAAGCCAAACTGTGTTTCCGAAGGCACATCTTGGGAACCTTTGGAAGGCATCTAGCTACAGTTACGAGGAGCCTGGGAAAGACAAGCTCGCAGCTCCTGAGCTCTGGGTCTCTCTAAGCAGACACTCTATTGGGATTAGCAGACAGTTGTTGGTTTCATTTGCCCGTTCCAAAGGAAAACAAAACCCAAGAACAAGTAAGCTGCCATTTGTAGCCACACCTCAGAGCTGGACTTAAATTGAGGCATAACTGAGTGGAAAGAAAATCTTCGCGATTGGCAAGGATTTTGTTGGAGGTCCAGGTCCTTGCTTATGAGCTATGCGGTCTTGGCCAAGCATCTTGACCACTTTGGTCCTCAGGTCAGGCGCCTATTCCGTCTCAGAAACTTGCTAGGAGGTTTAATGAAATGACATAAGTAAAGCCCAGTTGCTGGCCCGTCAGGGATGCTCACAGACTGACAGTTAGCTTCTCACAGATGAGAACGGCAGGCCATTCTCGTTTTCCCTCTGCAGGGTCCAAGGCCAGAGTGCAAAGGGAAGCCTGCGCCCCACACGTCTAAGTGCTTCAAAGTTCTAAATCAAATAAGCAAAGTTAAATACATATGTCACAGGCTTCTAGGTTGGCAAATATACCTTCCCAGTGAAGAGCTCAAAGCTTTGTTTTGTAGAGCAAAGTTCCTAACAAATAATTGTGGATAGTGCAGATTTCAAATTAATTTCATCATTGTTGAAGACCATGATTCTTTCCGGGAAGACTCACCGCCGCTGGGCTAGGAGAGAGAGAGGAGAGATTTCTCCTTCACTGGCTGGTTCACAGGAACCTGAAACTCAAGGCCAGGCTCTCACATCCCCTTCAACTTCTGGTCATAGTCTGTCTCCTTGCCTCTCCGTAGCTGACTCTGGCCTGAAATAGAGATTCTTGTGCTGGCCGTGCCAGCCCGTAGGTCCAAGCTCTTCCCACACACATTGCAATAGTTGCCCTTGCCTGTCCCTTGGGCCAAGGGTATACACTGTGGTGGCCTTTTAGGAAACTGGATCAGGGGAGAGGCCCACGCAGGACCTGGAATTGGAATTAGGATCACCAGTGCAAGAGTCCCAGAGTCTCTGTACCCCAAGCGTTACAGTGAAGGGGAGGCCCAGCCTGCAGTGGGCACATTACCTCTCTGTAAGCAGAGGTGTGGATGGAAGAGGGCAAGAGCGGAACCCTTTAAAGCATAGGGTTCCGCACAGGGGATCTTTTTTCGTGGGTCGTAGGGGGATGCTGGATTTAAAGGACAATTTTGAGCAGTAACTTCTTCCCTCTTATTCCAGCCCCCTTTGACTGCCTCTGGGCATCTTTTCTTCTTTGTTTTCCCTTCCTCTGTGTCCCACTTTGCTTACTTTCTCTTCCTTACTTCTTTGGACATCCCGGATGGCGGCAGGCTCTTTTCCATCCCCCTGGATGTGGAGTTTCTGAAACAATCGATCACTTGCTCAGCGTGTTCATACTGCTTATGAAAATAGGACCTTCCTTCACTCTCTTCCCCACTTACAGTTGAGATAGGAGCTCTTCCACTTTCTACACAGGAATCCCACTCTTTTTTTTTTTTTTTAAAGATTTTGTTTATTTATTCGACAGAGATAGAGACAGCCAGCGAGAGGGAACACAAGCAGGGGGAGTGGGAGAGGAAGAAGCAGGCTCCTAGCAGAGGAGTCTGATGTGGGGCTCGATCCCACAACGCCGGGATCACGCCCTGAGCTGAAGGCAGACGCTTAACCGCTGTGCCACCCAGGTGCCCCAAAGTCACCACAAACCTCTTAAAATAATTTTTGCTGCTGGTAACTACGCAGAAGGTGGGATTAGCTCAAATGATGACAATGGAGGAGTCTCCGGTTATTTATAGCTTGTGAGATTCACTATCAATATTACCCCCGATTTCCAGCAAAATTTGGAGGATCTGGGCTTGCATCTGTTTTTCTCTCTACCTAGATTTCCTTCTTAGAAGAGCCTGTGAAAGTTCTCAGTCCTTTTGACCATTTTTTTTTGGGGGGGTCGTCTTTCTACCTTCTTTTTACCTTCCTAGAGAGCAGGATTCTTGTTCCCCAACTGGAAGAGTTTGTTGGCCTGCGCGTAAAGGAAAGCCCAACACTGTAGCACCAGTCTTTGTGGAGAGATTTATTGCACAGTGGTCATACAAGGAGAGACAGGAGGCTGGCTCCAGTCTGTCACCCCCAACTGAGATTAGAACAAGTTTTTTATAATCACACGGGTTGGGCAAGGGCGGGGGCATTGATGATTACTCAGGAAAAAGGATGGCACATGCGCTTTGAGCAAACACATATGCAACATACATCCCACGTCATTTTGGCATGGAGACTTAACATTCAAAGGAGGCAAAATTTGGGGCGCCTGGGTGGCACAGCGGTTAAGCGTCTGCCTTCGGCTCAGGGCGTGATCCCGGAGTTATGGGATCGAGCCCCACATCAGGTTCCTCCACTATGAGCCTGCTTCTTCCTCTCCCACTCCCCCTTGCTTGTGTTCCCTCTCTCGCTGGCTGTCTCTATCTCTGTCGAATAAATAAATAAAATCTTAAAAAAAAAAAAAATTGCTCCCCCGTCCGACTGCCTCCATGAGGTCGCCGGTAGGACAAGGAGAAGCCTGTGAGCATGCTCCAAAAGCTGGTGTAAACTGGGTGGAATCTTGGGCTCCCTAGCCCTGGTAAGGAGTGCAGGGCCTTGCCTGCTCACGGGCTGGAATCTTACCAGTGACTTTCACTTGTGTCAGTCGAGGCCTCTACTCAGACAGCTAGTGGGGTCCGAAAAGAAACAAGAGCTCATCAAGGGGAAACAGGGCTCTGGGGCACCTGGGTGGCTTAGTCATTAAGCGTCTGCCTTCGGCTCAGGGCGCGATCCTGGAGTCCTGGGATTGAGCCCCACATCAGACTCCTCTGCTGGGAGCCTGCTTCTTCCTCTCCCACTCCCCCCTGCCTGTGTTCCGTCTCTTGCTGGCTGTGTCTCTCTCTGTCAAATAAATAAATAAAATCTTAAAAAAGAAAAAGAAAGAAAGAAAGCAAGCAAGCAAGCTCTGAAAATCAAGCTGTAAATTTCCTGCCAGTCTCAACCCCCTGAAGCCTGGGGGCGTGGTTTCCGTTGTGACGTCACACAGGGCAGCACCCCCCCCCCTTCCAGGATTTCCAGGCAGCCTTGAGTGTGGAGTCCCTGTGGTGGGGGTCGCAGGGCTTGAGGGCTTGCCCCACGGCGCGCTGTGACGGCAGCCAGTTGGGACCCCCAGGCAGAGCTGCTATGTCAGGTCTCCCCAGACTCTTCCGTGGATGGTCCCCACCCATTTGCAGAGATGGTCTGATGGAGAGAAGGCAGAAATTCCCTT
Source organism: Ailuropoda melanoleuca (assembly GCF_002007445.2). Taxonomy (NCBI): domain Eukaryota; kingdom Metazoa; phylum Chordata; class Mammalia; order Carnivora; family Ursidae; genus Ailuropoda; species Ailuropoda melanoleuca. Next base: position 5,659,707 of record NC_048220.1, read on the forward strand.
GTTGCCGGGTTTTGAGAGGATCATCGGCTCCTGCCGGAGCCTCTGGTCCACAGAGCATCCCCACTGGGCCGGTCCTTTATGGCCGGAGGCTGGGGCAGGGTTCTGGGAGCCATGGGGGGAGGGGGGCGTACTGGCAGGGAGACAGAAAATCAGGAACCGTGATTGCAGTGCTTTATCGTATAATTTCTAACAGGTTCTAATGTTATTTCGCCCCAAATAGTTAGGATTCGGGGCAACAGCAGAAAGAAGGGGGCCTCCATCAAAGAGATGGGGTTTAGGAGATAAAAAGAATTTGGTTTGGTCCACATTGCAGGGTCTTCAACAGTATTTAGGAGAGCAGATGCCTCTAGTCTTCAAGGGAAGCTCTCGCAAAAAAGGGAGTCAGTCAGTGAGTAGAGCACCTGAGATGAGACTTGGCTCCAATCCCTCTTCACCTCTTCCAGCCACCTTGCAATCTCTTTCTTCCAATTTCCAATTTCACTGGGGACCCCGCAGTGAAATCTTCTCACTGTCTTACCTGCGTTCCTTTTTCTCCGAGTTTTTTCAGGTTGGGAAACGTGTCCCGACCTTCTGTGTCGGTGAGGATACAGAATAACTGTGGAGTCAGAAAGGGGGCATGTTTTGTTTGAGAAGGAAACCAGGAAAATGAAATTGTATCAAGTCTGTGCTTAGCTCCTAGTAGAGGCCAGTTCCGGTGGGGGGAGGGGGAGGTTGGCAAGGGCAACAGTCACCTGGACTACATCACTGTGTATTCAGTGACCTTTCTGATAAGAATGGGGAAGGATGAAGAGGGTCTTTGATTTAGTGAGCTAAACCCAAAATGTAGTAATTAATTAAGCTGAAGAGGCCTTAGATAAGATTAATTTGGTCCCTTATCATAAGTTAGCGATGTTCTCCGTGAACTCTTGCCGACATTCAATGCAAAGGAGTCAAGACTCTTAAGGTCAGTTTGTTTTATTTCAGCAACAAGGTCTGTCTTACCTGGAGAATGTAGCCCCAAGGCTTATCTTAAACCCCAAAGTTTGTCGAACATACTATAATTTACTTGGAATAAACTATGTGTGTGCTGTGAGGAATAGTATAATTTCATAAAATCGAGATGGCCTGTTGTAAAGCAGGGTATACATGACATAACTCTCTAGATTTTTTTCCTCTTTCCCTTCTTTGTTCTCCTAAAATATAACTATATTCCGTAAACCTCTGGGAGGGGAGGAATCAGTTTGACTCGCTCTTCTCCCCTGCAGCTGCTGGCCTTGGAGTAAAGATGCCCCTGGCTCTTTCTGATTCCAATCCAACTCAAAGCTTTGTTCTTCCAAATCCCCAGGTTAGGCACATGGCAGGTGTTCAATTCATACCTGTTGATTAGCTGAATTGTAATTGATGAACTGTCTTTAATAAGGAACCTGGAGACCTTGCAGGCATTTTCTTCTGGGGTTTTACATGAGAACATGTCTGGCTCTGTATTTGGAGTAATCATCTCTGCTGGACACGGACTCGGAGGCATGCAGCGAGGATAGGGTTTCTTGCCCCCGAAAGCGTACTGGATAAGGTTCCAAGGCTCTAATTAAACTCTCCTTTCCTGAGTTTAAATTAAAGCGAATTAAATGCAGGCAGTCAAAAACATTGAAGCATTACTACCTTGCAGGCTTCTTTTTTTTTTTTTTTTTGAAACCTGAAATTTTAGCCAATAATCTGATGAAAAAGAATGTCACTAAAGTAGAGCACGACGCCACCTCTGTTCTCCAGACTCTTGTTTGTTTCCTTAGGGGTGACATTTGGTGTGGCCTGGAGCTGCTGTTGACAGCAGGATCCTTCAGGCCAGCAGGCTATTGTCTGACTTGTTTTGTCCAAAAGCAATTCTATCCCTGGGAAGACTGACAGCAAATAGACTTCTAGCAGAATAACAAGTGGGGGGCTGGTGACAGGCTGACATTCTTCAGAATTTCTACAGTAACCAGTCAATTGGCTGTACCTTGGGTTCTGCTCCATGTACAGTAAAACATTTAGGAAAACTCCAGAAGCCCCGATCCTTGTCCAAATGGAGCAGAAAAGCTTGATTTCAGGACTGGCAGTCAGTGAAAGAAATTCTCCCCAAAGCGGTGCCTTTGTGAATTCAAGTGTGTATACAACAGCAGCTGATGTCCATTACGAACATGGAAATGTGAAGAAATCAATTTGTTCCTGTTTAGAAAACGCTTTTGCTTTAGATTTTCAGAATTAACCCTGGGAAATAAAGAAGTACTTTTTTTTCCCCCCCAAGAGCTAGATGTGGCAGAGTGTTAGGTCGTCAAGGAGGGAGAATTCAATGGATTGGATGATGGTAAATAGAATTTATTTGAAATTAACGAGATGTAAATTACTTGAAATCATATATATGTAAAATCTATATGTATACATGATCTCGTATATATGTGAAATATATATGAAAGCATATATATATCTGGTTTCGAAGGAGGAGGGATGGAGAAAGAGGGCATTAAATGAGGACCCTGTGCCACTGGTTGGGGAGAAGGAGCAGCTGGTGCCGAATGTCACCTGTTTGACACTGTGGATTAGGAATACTAGCCATCAGAGGGGAAGTGACTACCCTGTGTCTCTTTTCCATTTCCTGATGTTCCTTGTGAATATTCTATGCAGCAAGAAGGTTCTGAGAGTCAGAGTCTTGGCAGGCTGGGGAATGAGTGGAGGAGCCCCAGGGAATGTCTGGCATGGAAAGAAAGTGGAAATCATTGGTCATATCCTGTATTCCGCAGAATTCTCCAGAGGTGATGAATTTTTTTCTTTTTGTCTTTTTCTTTTTGCTTCCTCCTCCCCCTCTCCTCCTCCCTTTCCTTCTATAGAAAGCATTCATTTAAACAATACAGGGGGAAAAAAGCAAAAAGTAGAGCTCTTTTTAAAAAGTCTCATTGCCAGATAAAGGCGCTGTTTGCTTTTTTAAAGATGGGAGATGTGACAGCCTGTTTATATGCTGGGATTGATCCAGTAGAGAGGGAGACATTGATGATGCAACAGGGAGGGGCATCTGGAGTTTGTCCTTGAGCAGGCGAGAGAAGATGGGATCTGGTATGTAGCTGGAGGATTTGCCTTCGGTAGAAGTGTGGACAGTTCATTTACAGAGGCGGAAGGTGTATCAGGGTCACGCTTATTAGATGCAGTAAAATAATAGTTCATCTGTTTCTCTTTCATATCGCAGAGCAGAGCAGGTCAGTCTTCTTTTCCAGGCCGTCCCCCTCTAAACGGTGATTCTAGAAATGGAGTTCCTGCCCTGGTGTGGCTCTGCCATACCGGGATCCTTGATTTCCAGCCATGCGAGGGAGATAGAGCCAACAATCTCAAGGGAGGTTTTAGAGGCCAGGTATGGAGATGGCTTGTGTTACTTTCACTCCTGTTCCTTTAGCTACTCTTCATGCCCTAGCATGAAGGCTGGAAAGTGTGGTCTTCTCTGTTTTCAGGAACAAAAGAGAGAATTAATGAGCTTCCAGCCAGTCTCTGCCGTAGGAAAGGAGGCAGAGCCTCCAGATGCCAGTGATTTTTTTGTTAGTTAACATGATTGGGGGAGTGGGTGGAAGTTCTTTTCATTTCTGAGTGTACCTGGAGGTAAGGGCGTAGGTGGGCAGGAGGGTGGAGGATTGGAGGAAAGAGAGAACGGTGTAAAATGGTCATCTAAGTGGGTCGAGACTAAATGCTAACAGAAATGGGTGGGCTGCCTCTGAGGGAACCATGGTTGATGGGCGAGCACTGGGAGGTTTGGCTTCTGGCTGCTGTTGGTCAGCAGGACCAGTAGGAGGAGACGAGCTGGAAGCTGAAGGCTACCAGGTGCATATACATCTCTCTCTCACGTTCTCTGACAGCCGTGACCTTCATATAGTACTGACCGCTGCCTCCTTTCTGCCTCCTAAACATCACATCCGTTCCTTTCTGGTCCAACTCCAACCGGAAGCCCTAGAGAGAAAGGTATTCTGGGAAATGTAGTTCCTAGCTGTAGTCAAGGTAACCACAAAGCGCACTCCAGTATCCTTGGTGTTACTTTTCGCCAAGGCGCGTACATGTCACTTTCTGAAATATTATAGGTATAATTTTTTTTTGCTTTCTTGTTACTATAAAATTTAACGCTATGAAGATACCAGTTTTCTTTGTCCACTGTTATGACCCTTAGCTCCTAGAATAAGATCCAGTATAGAAAATACTTGGTGAATGAATGCATGAGTTTTTTTGGGCATCTTTTCAGATGTCTTTCCATGTATGTATATGTACACAATTACACGCAAAGAGATATGGGAGTCACATTTTACAAAAATGGAATCACGCTCTCCATTTACGGCTCTATAACTTTTGTTTTGTTTTGTTTTTCTCTTAGCACAAAATCAGACCTACCTCAGTAACAGTAACTATTGGTCACTATCACATTTTTAAATTGTTATGAAGAGCAACGTCATGTCTATCACAACCTAATGAATTCCATTGGTGTAATTAAATGTAATTAATTAATACCTGATGGGTAGCCATGGTGCTAGCCTGGCTCTAGGTTGATAAAGAAGCCTTGATGATAAACACGGAAGGGTTTTGACTGGATTCTTTGAAATGGAACCAATATGATATGACTTTTGCAATATAATCTCAGATTCACTAATCTATGCCAGTATAGCTTAGATGTTTCCCCAGCCATACAGTGCTCTTCAACCTGTGGGCCGGGGGGCGGGGGCGGTAGGATGTGGGATATACTTACCAGAAGATCTTTATCTAATGCCAGCCTAGGCGGAGAAGATGAGACAACGTGTGTTGACTTAGCAATATGATCTAAGGACCGTGAAACTCAAAATTAGTGTGCTCAGACTCACAAATCATCAGGTGCCTGTGCACCTTATTCCTACAAATTTTCTCCATTCCTCCATGAATAGCATATGACAGGAACGGAACAATGGAAGATGAGCTTATGGTCTTAATGGCTTGGAGTAACCATCTGGAGTAACCAATCTTACACAATCCCCACTGGGGCTGAAGGCTGGCAGTTTCAGTTGGGGAAGCGATTGTATGAGAAAGCTCAAGGAGGAAATATGCAAAAGTCTCTGAATTCTTTTCAGAGAATTCTGAATCTCTTTGTTACTTAGGAAAATATCCCGAGCACCCCTGGAAATCAGGAACGCCCCACCTTTGTCATATATCCGAAGCACGCAGTCCCTCACCACAGACCAAGTGAATCAAGTGTTGGCCTTTGTGGAATCTGCCAAAGGGAGCGTGGAATTCGCCACATGTGGATGCATTCCTCCAATTTCCATCGGTGCTTTGAGTCCAGGGGTCAGGGGGTCTGTGAGGCTGGGGAGAGCAGTCTGGTGGTGGCAGCAACAGCCGCTGCTGGGGCAACCTGGCTGGAGAGTCTAGTTATCGATGACCAGGTGGGATGTGCTGTCATCTGCAGCTGGCGGGGGGGGGGTGGGTACCTGGTCAGCCTAGTGGAGAACAGACCCCCGAAGCAGGGCATACCCGTGGGCTTGTGATGTGGCCGCCGTTGACCGCAGTCAGGATGCCTCGGGCTCAGCCTGCTTGCAGTAATGAGCCCCCTGCTTTCTGCTCTCACAGACGGCAGCTGGGGCTTCCCCTGGCCAAGCTTTCTAGCTAATCATACACTGTGTCGAGTGCTTACTCCCTGCTTTGGAAGCCCCCGAGAGAGCTTGTGAAGAGCATCTTGCAATGAATTTACGAAACGAGTATTTGTATGTTCCTTGTGCAAGTGTCTTAAGATTTCAGTTCATTGTTTTCCCTAAGTGAGAAAAATATAGTATAGTAAATATACATAGGATTGCCCATGTTTATAAAAACTGAGATGACCAAAGCTTTAAAAACAGGACTAAATCTTGGTATTTTCATGGAGAAAGGAATGGAATGAAACCTATCAGTTGTTAACATCGGTATCTTGAGGTGGGGTTGGGGGGAGCAAGGGGGAGATGGGAGGGGGATAATTAACTAAAAATTTTTAAATTGTATTCATCACAAAGAGTATATTAATTTTGGAAAAGGGGTTACAAAAAATCTCAAAATATATAATCAGAGATTTTTTTTCAATCCCTTCATGCTCAATGCAAAAGTTAAATGGAAGGAGGGCTTCTTGGAGGAAAAGATGATAGGAGCTTGCTACTGATGTCACTACCAGACCAGCAGTGTTCATTCGCTCGTTCATTCATTCATGCATGCATTCATTCATTCATGCATGCATTCATTCATTCATTCATTCATGCAACCATTGATTCAGTGAATGTTAACTGAGCCAGTACCAAGTCCCAGGTACTGTCCTGGTATTATTCTAGGTGTTGGTACAGTGGTTAATGGATAGGGTTCTCTGCTTTCTCTTGGGGTACAGACAGATGGCATACAAATGAAATATACATCTGGTAGTGAGAAGTGCTGGTGGGGAAAGCGAAAGTGAAGTATAGGGGTAGGGGATGGGGACAGTGGTCAGGGCAGACCTCACCGAGGAGACAACAGGTCAGGAGAGATTTAAATCAAGCAAGGGAGCAAGCCATGGAAAGACGGGTGNGGGGTGGGGGTGGGTGGGAAGTCAAGATCCAGACGAAGAGTAGCATCATGTTCAGAGAATAGTGGGAAGGCAGAGTGACCCAGGAAAGAGCGAAGGAGGGAGGGGGGTTGGGGAGCTAGTCATGGCCTGGATGATACAGGTCTTATCGGCTGGTGGTAGGGACTTGGGATTTTATTCTGAATACGATGGGGGGTTAGTCAGAGGCTTATGAGTAGGGCGACACAATCTGATACACACTTTTTCTTTTTAGAGAGAATGCATGTGTGCACGAGCTCGAAAGTGGAGGGGAAGGGGCAGAGGGAGAGAGAGGACCTCAGGCAGACTCCCCGCTGAGCACAGAGCCCGATGCGGGGCTCGATCTCACGACCCTGAGGTCATGACCTGAGCCGAAATCAAGAGTCAGACACTTAACTGACTGAGCCCCCCCAGACCCCCGTGTACACACACTTTAAAAGGATCGCGCTGCCTATTATGTGAATAGACCACTGGGGGACAAAAGTAGAAGTCAGGAGACTCTTTCCTTAGACCAGACAAAAGAATCTGGGAGAATGTTGACCTCTTTAACTTTCTGGCAAATACTCTATTGTTTCGGTACCTATCCTTTGTTGCTCTTGAGCGCGGGAAAGACAAACCCAAAGTGAAGTCCCTCTGAGGTCCTCAGTGTGGACCAACTGAAGGTACTAGAACCAAGTGGATTGCCTGAGAGTCTGAGCTGCTTACGCACAGTTTATTCTTGCCTCTGGACCCACTCAAGCCCAGGCTCCAATGTGTCATTGCTGTGGTACTGTGGCATGCTGCTGGCCTTATGACCCAGTACATCAGACGACACAGAGCTGGCGGGGGGCACTCAAGTCGTGGAGATAGTGGCATCCAGGGATCAGACCCACAGTGTCAACTGGGGCCTGTTAGCCCCGCCGGAGCTCTTTCTGCAAAGGTGCGTCGTTCTCTGCTGTCGGGGCGTGTATCTGTTCTAGAATCCCAGGGGCCAGCCGGAGGCTATGCTGCAACGTTATCAGCCAGAGGGCTCCGATACAGTGACACCTGCTGGCTCATGCAACCCAAGAGAACAGAGCCCTTGAACTACGGCTTGGATTTGCTGCAGAGCTTTCTTCTGACTTGGATCCTACGGGAAACTGGCAGCCTCTTGTTATCTGATAAATCAGTGGGACTAGTTTTCCAAAGTCCAGCATATATTGCTGGAGATCCGAAGAGCCCTACTACGTGCTCTGCCTTTTGCTTAGTGGTAGGAGGTATAAAGTACAGTAATTTGTGTTGTACTTGAGAGGGAGTGCCCTGGGCTATCGATTCCCTGGAAACCTCACTGATGTGGCAGTTCCCTGATGCCACGTTTGCTGCCAGTCCTCTGCATGCGGCTGTCTTCCTAGAGCATCTTGGGTGCCTGTCACTGTCTGCTCGTCAAGTTCAGGTAGGGTGATGTTGTCGGGTTAGTGGACCAGCATGATGTCCTGTAGGTCATCAGGGTGATACGTCCTTTAGACTGTACTTTGGAGGAGAGTGGAAGTGTGAATGTAGTCGTAAGGTAAGAAAGGGATTGTGGAATACTTTCCCGGCAAATAAAGTTGATTTTTGCGGATAAGTGTGTGGATGTCTTGGGTGGAACGTTAGTCTGCCTTCCACAATCCTAATCCCAAAACTTCTTGCTAAGAGCATCCTGTGAGTGAGGAGTCCCCTCCTAGAAAATATTGTTAGCCTGCCTACCAGTAAGATGGTCATCAGCACGGCTACAAGCAGATTCGTCTGGGTCAGCTGTCCTCTTCCCTTTCAGTAGCTGGGATAGAAATAGCAGATGGGCTAGCTGCTTTAACTTCTTCCTTCCCATATTGATTGGCTTTACATCCTAGGAACCAGAAATTGGAGGACTCAGCTGTCACTTGTGGTATCTACCAACTTTTTATTATATTTATCACTTCTATTCTATTCCCTGTCCATCAGCTCTGTCCATCCATCCATCCATCCATCCACCCACCCACTGACCCACCCACCCATCTACCCATCCATCCATCTGTCCACCCACCCAACCCATCTATCCATCCATCCATCCATCCATCCATCCATCCATCCATCCACCCATCCGTCCATCCATCCGTCCATCCATCTATCCATCCACCCATCTACCCACCCACCCATCTGTCTACCCTTTAATTTGTACACCTACATAAATTCACTCTTATGGATTATTTAAAATCATGTACAGGGTCTTTAGCTCAAATGTTAAGCATAAATTTTCCATAAAACTAAGTAAAAGTTATTTGTTAGGAGAGGTGGTGAGAGCGCAGAGAAGTTGAACAGGGACAAGGGAGAGGTGAAGAACTCCATCCTGGGAGAGACTGGGGAAGCCAGGATTGGAGACTTCTGGCCATTGCTTCATGAATTAAAATGCGCATGGTGGAGGGGACAAAAGCAAGCCATCTAAGGGGAGCTGCTCACCTGAGAATTCTGAGAATTCAGAAGTGTCCCTCACCTCTCCTGTGTGGCCATGGGCATAGAAAACTCTCACCAGGTGTGAGTCTTCTTTCCACTTAGTAACTACTCAAACTGGGCTTGGTGTTACCTGCCCCCCCAGCTTTTTCTTCTTCTTCTATTTCTCTATTTCTCTTTTAGTATTGTTGTCATTTACCAGGGAAATACATAGTAGGGGGGATGAATAACTCAACCTTGGCAAAAGCCTTTCCTCTCTATTTCATTTTTGTTCTTTTGCCAATTTTCTTGGGGATAATTGTTTATTAAAAGGGAAATAAGAGTGGCGCCTGGGTGTCTCAGTTGGTTAAGTATCTGCCTTTGGCTCAGGTCATGGTCTCAGGGTCCTGGGATCAAACCCTATGTCAGGCTGCCTGCTCAGCGGGGAGTCTGCTTCTCCCTCTTCCTCTGCCCCTCCCCCCTGCTTGTTCTCTATCTCAATTAAATAAATACAATCTTTTTTAAAAAAAGGGAAATAAGAGCTTCAATAAGGGACTTTATTTTATTTTATTTTTTAAATAGAAGTATAGTTGCTACGCAGTGTTGTCTTAGTTTCAGGTATACAACATAGTGATTCAGCGATTCTGTGCATTATGAAATGCTCACCATTCTGAGTGGTCACCAACTGTCAACATACAGAGTTATTACAACATTCTTGACTGTATTCCCTAGGCTGTGCTTTTCCAGTTATTTTATAACTGGAAGATTGTGCCTCCTAATCCTTCAGTAAGGGACTCTGCAATTAAAACTTCACTTACTGGTCCCAGGCTCCCTTAAACATTAATTTAAACTATGGAGTATTTCAAACATATAAAAAGTCAAAAGAAATAATGTGCATACCATGTACCCATCACTAAGATTAAACAATATGTCAGACTGTTGATATATTTCCTTAATGTTTCTTGTTCTCTTTTATTTTTTTACTCTTTAGGAAATAAAACATTACACGTGGACTAAAAGCCCAAGCCCCAGTTCCCATCTTCCTCCTACCCCGGAAGTACTTTTTTTTTTAATCTTTCACGGGTATGTTTTTATGCTTTTATTATACATTTATATGTTTATGAATACTATCCTGGTGCTACTTGCTTTCTCCATCCCACGTCCTGTGTTTGAGGTCTGTGCATGTTGATTCATGCAACTCCCCTTTTAATTTTAGTAGCTGTATAAAATTTCATTGTGCAACTGAATTGGTTTATCTATTGTCTGGTTCATTGACAGATTTTTCCAGTTTTCCTATTGTATGTGTAATGAGCACAGAAAACCTCTTTCTTTGTGAATATCTGTGAACATTTTTGTAGGCTAGACGATAGGAGTAGATTTCTGGTCATTGTAGATCGTAATTAGGTATGTACGTGCATATCTGTCTGTCTGTCTGCCTGTCATTTACATCTGTCTTCAAGTTGGCTGGATATTATCCAATTCTTCAAGGAGGTTCAACCAATGAACACTCCACTCACAGTGTAAAAGATTTGCTGTTCCACATCTGGTAGGGTCTGTGCCAAACTAGATACAGTGGTGAAATGGGGCCAATTTGTCTACCAGTTACTACTCTTTGGGAGAATTCCCCCTTTCTTGGAATCTCCACTTCTGAGGTGCCCCAGAACACTCTGGGCATGACTTTAGTAGTTGTACTTTTTGAAAAGTTCTTACTTTCTTTCTCACACGTCAGTCACTCACTAGGTTTGTTAGACATCTTAATGTTTTGCCATTCTGTTGGATGTAAGTTGTGTTTCAGTTTGCTACTTTCATTCATTTTAATAGCTGTATGGATTTTCAATGAGTAGAATTTCTTTCTTTTTTTTTTTTAAAGATTTTATTTATTTATTTGACAGAGACAGCCAGCGAGAGAGGGAACACAAGCAGGGGGAGTGGGAGAGGAAGAAGCAGGCTCCTAAGAAGAAGCCTGATGTGGGGCTTGATCCCAGAACGCTGGGAACACGCCCTGAGCTGAAGGCAGATGCTTAATGACTGCGCCACCCAGGCACCCCTCTTTTTTTTTTTTTAAGATTTTATTTATTTATGAGAGAGAGAGAGAAGCAGACTCCCCGCTGAGCAGGGAGCCCGATGAGGGACTTGACCCCATGACCCCAGGATCATGACCTGAGCTGAAGGCAGGCGCTTAACCGACTGAGCCACCCAGATGCCCCAAAAGAATTAGTTTTGATTCAAGAATGAGCAGGACATCTAACAGATATATAATCATCATGAAACTGTGGTTTAAAATCTAAACACACACACACACACACACACACACACCATATACACACACGTACACCCTCAGTGTCCACTAGGACCAGAACTACCAAATTGCAGAAAGTCTTACATAGTGTGTGTAAGGGTATCACTATACAATGACTCTTTTTAAAAATTACTACTATTAATTTCTTTGGCCATAGGGACAATGTCAAATGAAGTCTGAGTCTCTACAAGGCACAGGCTCGGGGTTACAACTTCTCGTGGAGACTTCCCTTCCCTAATTCTTCCAAACTCCAGGTTGAGGGACACTCTCTTGTCACCCTGTGATACTGAGTAGATGATTTCAAGCCCATTTTTCCACTAAGTGTGCAGGTTTTTGAAGACCTTGTTTCTAACCCTTTCCTTACTCAGGCTTAAGATCTCCTCTCTTGGCTCTGAGGAGGCCAAAGCCCTTTGTGGCCGAGATGTTCACCCTTTCACCTCACTCAGGGCATCTGCCGCATCAGCTCAAAGACACTAACGATTGTGGTTCCGGTCTGTCTTTAGTTTTGGAAACCAGGAAATAACAGTTATGGGCTAAATTTTGTTCTCCTCCATCCTCCCAGGTTCATACGTTGACGTCCTAGTACCCCAATCCTTAGAATAGAATTGTATTTGGGTCTTTAAACAGGTAATTAAGTTAAAATGAGGGTCATTGGGGTGACCCTAATCCAATATGGCTGGTGTCTGTAGAAGAGGAAATTTGGACCCACACACGGACAGAGAAAAGACCTTGTGAGGACACAGTGCAAAGGTAGCCATCCACAAGCCAAGGGGGTGGACTCAAGAAGGAACCAAATCTACCGACACCTTGGTCTTGGACTTCTAGACTCTAGAACGGGGAGACAATACATTTCCGTGTTGGTGGTACTTTGCAATGGCAGCCCCAGCAAACAGATACCCTCCCTTTTCCTTATAAGCTCAACTTCGCATTTGAAACAATAGGTCTTATATTCTACACAGCATTTCTAATTGTAGCTGGGAGGGTTTTCAGGTTAGCCAGGAAGCATACCGTGGGAATGTAAGTCCCATGCTCCTTTTAGAGAGCCAGACTGTGCCTTCTGGACTCTGCCAATCTTCGTGGAAGGTGCCGTCCAGTGTCTAGCAGGGAACGCCACACTGGAGGTCAAGAGCCCTAGGCTTTCAACACAGCTTTCCGTTAACGAGCTGCAAGCCACTTAATGATTCCTTCTCAGCTTCCGAGCTCTCATCTGTGACAGAAGGGTCTTCCAGTGGCTCTGGAGGAGACTTCTCCTCCTCAGACAGCCCTCCGGAGCTTGCTGTGGTGCCAGCGAGGTAGCCGGCAGCCCACTCCACCCTGAGCAGCTCCCCTCGTGCGCCTGTTGCCTTCGCGTTCTGGAAAATATCTCCCGCGAAAAAGCCTTGTGGGCCTAAAACCAGCGTAAAGGCATTTAAAAAAAAAGATTTCATTTATTTATTTGACAGAGCACAAGCAGGGGGAGCGGCAGGAGAGGGGGAAGGAGAAGCAGACTCTCCACTGAGCAGGGAGCCCGATATGGGGCTCGATCCCAGGACCCTGGGATCAGGACCTGAGCCGAAGGCAGACGCCCAGCTGGCTGAGCCACCCAGACACCACTAAAGGCATTTTTTTAAAAAAGAAGTCTCAAGTTCCTTAGAGACTGTTATTTTCCAGCAGCGGTCCGGAAGCTCAGCGATCCCATTTAGTGCAGCCCACCGTGTCCAGAGAAAACGGAAGGAGCCAAGCCCCGAAGCCAAGCGATTTTCTGGATCTTTCCAGGAGCTGGTGGCCAAGCGTGACACAAGACGGTAGCCCCCTGATTCCCGGTCCTTCCTTCATCAGCCAGCGCTCCGTGAGAACATAGCCTGCTCATGTGACCGAGGGTGTCGTCCGTGTGACATTCATGAGCATCACAGCCTGGGACAGTTCAGAGCTTTCCTAGTAACTGTGCGGAGAATGGTGTGAATTCCTTTAAAAGGGCCACCTGCCTTTTTATTCCCTGCCTTCCTCCTATTTCCAGGCACTTAGGTCAGCTGACAGGCACCTGTCAGCTGCCTCCCAGGCTGCCGTGGGAAATTGGTGTCTGGCCACATAGAGGGACAGGAGGCTGCAAAAATCCCATGTCTGGACAGTCCGTGTCCATCAGAGAAGTCACAGTCCATGCATTTCTTGGACCACATCTCCAGCTCTGACTTCGGCAAAGGACACTTCTGTCCCAGTGCTCCTCTGCAGCCCCCTTGGGTCCCTGAGCCCTAGGAGTCCCTGTGGATCAGGATCCCACAGAGATCCAGGCTGCAGACAGCAAACGCTGAGTCCACCAGATTATCCTGGAGCACAGCCTTTTTGGTGTTCGTTCAGTATCTACAAGCAAAAAAGCAGCAAACCAATAAAAATTCCGTGGGTTCTCTTGGGTTCGGACCATGTAAAAAAATATTTTGGTCTTTCTCCTTTAATTCTTGATTCTTCTTCTAATTATCCTCTTTTCCTCTTCCCAGAACAAACAGGCCCTAACCAAATTCTAATTAACATACAGTGTCATATTCATTTTGGTGTACAATACGTTGATTCCGCCATTTCTGTACGTTAGTCAGTGCTTCTCACGACAAGAGCACTCCTTAATCCCCATCACCTATTTCACCCATCCCTCCCCCCCCATATTAACCATCAGCTTGTTCTATAATTAAGAATCTAGTTTTTTGTCTCTTTTTTTCTTTATTCATTTGCTTTGTTTCTTAAATCCCTTGTATGAGTAAAGTCATATGGTATTTTTCTCTGACTAAATCATTATATGTGGTGTTATACTTTCTAGCTCCATCCACGTTATTGCAAATGGCAAGATGTTATTTCTTTTTTAATGGCTGAGTAATAGTCCAGTGTGTGTGTGTATGTGTGTGTGTGTGTGTGTGTTTCTTTGTCCATTCGCCTATGGATGGACACTTAGGTTGCTTCCACATCTTGGCTATTGTAAAACCTGCGATAAATGTAGTTGTGCACACATCCTTTTGAATTAATGTTTTCATTTCTTTTGGGTAAATACCCAGTAGCGGATTTTACTGGATCATACAGTTCTATTTTTAATATTTTGAGGGCCCTCCATACTCTTTCCCACAGTGGCTGTGCCTTTTCACGTTCCCACCAATAGCGCACAAGGATTCCTTCTTCTCCACGTTTTTGCGAACACTTGTTATTTCTTGTGCTTTTAATTTTAGCCATCTGACGGGTGTGAGGCGATGCCTCACTGTGGTTTGGATTTGCGTTTCCCTGATGTATGAGTGATGAGGAGCACCTGTTCATGTGTCTGTGGGCCACCTGTAAAGACGGCATTTAAAAATACGTTTCCGGGGGGGCCTGGGTGGCACAACGGTTGGGCGTCTGCCTTCGGCTCAGGGCGTGATCCCGGCGTTATGGGATCGAGCCCCATATCAGGCTCCTCCGCTGGGAGACTGCTTCTTCCTCTCCCACTCCCTCTGCTTGTGTTCCCTCTCTCGCTGGCTCTCTCTGTCAAATAAATAAATAAATAAAATCTTAAAAAAAAATACATTTCCGCTTCTTAAGAACCCCAATTAATTTCAGTAAGATTTGAAGGAAGAAATTGAAGTATTTCACAGTTATTTCTAAACATTTTAAAAAGAATTTCTTAGGGAGTCATACAAATTTGGAATCAGAAGTGACATGAGCAATTGTAGTCTATATGGGGTATTTCTTGCTGTTTTTGGTAAAGCATCTGAATTTCCATTTGGGGGCCCATCTCACTCCAGCTCTCCACCCAAGTGGTTTTGGGGGAAGTTGACTTTCTCAGGCTCCAGGGATGAGTGCAGAGCTCAGGTCTGGCTGATTATCTTATTCTTTTTTTTTTTTTTTAAAGATTTTCTTTATTTATTTGATAGAGAGAGTGGCAGCAAGAGAAGGAACGCAAGCAGGGGGAATGAGAGAGGGAGAAGCAGGCTTCCTGCTGAGCAGGGAGCCCAATGTGGGGCTTGATCCCAGAACACTGGGACTATGACCTGAGCCGAAGGCAGACGCTTAACGACTGAGCCACCCAGGCGTCCCCTGATTATCTTATTCTTTCTCTCTGGTCTCAGAGATTGGCTCAAGGATATGTTCAGGACACTTGCCTTACGTGTTGTGCAAGATTTCTTCTTGTCCCTGGACTTGAACTTGGGAGAATATTGGGTTGACGCTGCTAGCAGCCATCTTGCTCCAAGCCAGAGCCTGACAATGAAGCCGTGGAGAAGGGCTGAGCCAAGGAATGGGAGGAAACCAGGTCCTGCTAATAGATAAAGCTGTACCTAGAGCCATTTGGACTCCTGGACATTTTAGTTCCACGAGGCAAGAAATAACCCTCCTCCCTTCCCAGTGCTTGCATGCACACACACACCCACACACACACACACACACACACACACACACACACACACATATTTTGTCTTTTCTGGGCCAATTGGATTTGGACTTTACCTGCAATGGAGAGGTTTTATCCCCTTCAACTGATAGACAAGGACACTCAGACTCAGGGCCTGGAAGTGATCTGGCCAGGATCCCTCGGTGAGCAGACTGACACCCGAGCTGGGACGAGAACCGAGACCCTGAATCTGACTGTGCATTTTTACCATGGTTGAAGCCGAGTGTGTATCTAGTAGTTTCAGAAAGCCAAAGGTGGCTTCATTCGGGTCCAGAGGAGTGGTCGTAGTTAAATATAGGGTTGTGAGCGTTATAGATGAGCCGTAAAACTGACCGTCACATGTAACAGGGTGTGGACGTTGAAATGGTATTTTAGAAATAGCTACACAACCATCCAGATAAGTCAGGTGCACACTCACAACAGGGCCACGGACACAAGGGTGGTGGGAAAATATGTAGATTAGTTAACTCCAGCAGATGTAAATATGGTAAAATAAGTGTCTTGTTCTTTGCAAAATATGGAACACAGCAGCGTCATGTTTTTGTATGCATTTGGGAAAAAAACCCAACTAGTGTTATGGTTATCACCAAAAAAAAAAAAAATGCTGCCAAGGTGCCAGATTTGGTCGAAGAATTCGGGGTACTGTGGAACCATCCCACCCTGACCAGCCCCTGCCACCCCTGCAAACCCCTCCCCCAACACACACGGGGTAGAAAAAGGTTATTCTGGAACTCACTGGAAATCTGAATAGACTCAAAGAGAGAATAAAGAACGGAGTGTGGGGTCGGTTCTATTTAAACAGGTAAAAATAATCTGCATGTGTTCGAGAACCTCTCTGGGTATGGCCACCTCTGTTGCTGTCAGTATAAATAAAGTCAACATTGCAGATTTGCTTTGCTCTGCCAAGGCCCCTCCTAACCTTTGCAGGGCCCAAGGCAGAAGTAGCAATGGAGGCCTAATACCACAGGTGAAGAAGTTAGAATTTATAAGTTCAGCCGACTGTGAAAAGAGTAGAACTGTTCTACCACTCCACCTTTGTATGAAGGTGGGAGCCAGGTTCCATGTTGAATTGTGTGACTCTGGGGACTCTGGTGCCGGAATGTGGGCTCATGAGGCCCTTTGTGCATGGCTCCAGGGCCCATGCCTGGTGTTGTCCCATCTCCAACCCCATCTGTCATTGGGGAGGGTTGTCTCACACACCCATATGGACACCCAGTCTGTGTCGCTAAGCGCTGTCCTCCAAAGGCACTCTTGGGTTGCCACTTGGGCTTAGAGGTCTACTTGGGAGTATGGTTTCCCCTCAGAGGGACAGACTGAGGAAGAGGTCTATGCAGTCCCTGGAAGCAGGTTTGGGGAGAAGGATCTCCGGATTCAGTGGAAGAGGAACATAGTCTTGGAGGAAGGGGTCATAGGGCTTTGGCATCTGTCCTTGGCTGTGGCCACCTAGCCCCAATGAGGGGTAGGGCCAGCGCCTGGGGTCCCTCTTGCCTGGGCCTTCGCTGATGCTGGCTTTTCCTCCTCCACTCTCCACTGTCTGGTTTTGTAAGACCTGGTTCTTGGACGGGGAGATGGGGACCACTTGGCAGGGCTTATGAGTTGAATGGGAATCAGGGTAATGCTAACAGCCTGCTGTTAGAACTAAACCTCTCTCTTGTTTCTAAGGATCATGAAAGAGGGTGGAAGGGAGTGAGAAAATGGATTGACAACATTGACATTGACATGTTGCTGTTTCTGGTTTGCACGATCTCTTCTCTTTCTAATGTAGATATCTGTGGTTAACCCAGAGGACTGGATAGCATCCTTCCAGGCTCTTCTTACTGTGCTTGTACCTCACCTAGCTACGCTGCCTGCTGACTTCCTTTGGCTGCTAAATCCTTACCTTTGAAACCCCCCCACCACCCCCAACCAGCC
>NC_048220.1:5677344-5711065 GCF_002007445.2 Ailuropoda melanoleuca
CCAACCAGCCCCGGGTGCCCCCTGCCCCCATCTGCATGTTCTGTGACCTTTGCCTTTCCTTTGGTGATCTCTGGAATCCACCTTTGAATCACAGCCTTGGCTGCTGTCCTCTTGGGCTATGTGCTGTTCTGCCCTGTTCCACTGCCTTATTGTGAGCAGGGAAGTCCCTGGATTTCCCTCTGCAGCCCCACACCCCAGCCCTGGACCCTGGACGGTCCCGCCTGGTCCCACTAGTTCTTAAAGGGTTTTTTTTTTTGTTGTTGTTGTTGTTGTTTTTGTTTTTTGATTTGATACAGAGAGAGAAAGAGCACAAGCAGGGGGAGTGGCGGGCAGAGGGAGAGGGAGAAGCAGACTCCCCACTGTGCAGAGAGCCCGATGGATGCGGGGCTTGATCCCAGGACTCCAGGATCATGACCTGAGCCGAAGGCAGACGCATAACGGACCGAGCCATCCAGGTGTCCCCTGGTCGCACTGGTTCTAACTAGCTTTTAGTTTGGTTCAGTCTCCTGGCTGACGCATAACATATGCATTTATAGATGTAGACACATACATGTATTTGTAGAAAAGGACGTTAGAAATTATCTCTAAGATTTTTTAAGCATCCTTTGGCCCAGATTTCAGAGTTTATAGAACAGGAACATGAGCCCCATCGACAGGTTGTGAAGGGTCACACAGACCATCAGGGACACAGCAGGGACCCGCAGCCAGGCCTTCTGACTCTTTCTCCACCCCCCTTCCCGTTCCCCCAGGTGACTCCCACCATCACATAGAAGATTTTCCCTCTTTCTGCCAACTTATAATTCCTGGAACTAATGAAATGTAAGAAAATCCATTTCAAGGGGCGCCTTGGTGGCTCAGTCGTTAAACGTCTGCCTTCGGCCCAGGGCGTGATCCCAGCTTTCTGGGATCGAGCCCCACATCAGGCTTCTCCGCTGGGAGCCTGCTTCTTCCTCTCCCACTCCCCCTGCTTGTGTTCCCTCTCTCGCTGGCTGTCTCTCTCTGTCAATTAAATAAATAAAATCTTAACAAAAATGAAAATCCATTTCAAGTACTGTACTTCTTGTTTTCTTTTTTTTTTAAATTTGTTCAGGTTTCTCTTCTTATAATATCTTCTGGTCTATGCACACTAAAACGGATCTGTGGCTTGGTTCGCACTCGATCCTCTTTCCTTCTAATTTCAGCCTTCTGAGAAGAAAAGGAGATAACCTTCTTTTTTTTTTTTTCTTCCCTTCAATTTCAGAAGCCAATCTGTGAGTCTAGGATGGAGACGTAAAAGTAGCCCTAGGATAGTCAAGCTCTTTGCTTCTCATTGGCACCAGAGGCTGGGAACATGGTAGAAAAGGTGAATCAATATTTACTCTTCTAATGCATTCCCTGACAAGTTAATTAATCCCATGCTAAGGCTGTCTAAGGTCAAGGTTATCTTTTGCGTGTTTCCTAACTCAACAATTGCAACATACGTACACGTGCACGTGTGCGCGCGAACGATATAAAAATGATTTATAATCTTTTTCTGAATAGTCAGGCCATCTTGCAAAAGAATCATGTATTCTAGAGCGATTCACTGCCTGTGTGTAGTAGTTTCTAGCCTAATTCAGTTCCTGTATGTGTATAAATTGCAATATTGGAAAGGGTGCAAAATTTAATATGTAATTTATTCAAATCAGCCAATTGGAAAAGATTTTGTTCTTTGCCTCCCATGTGACTCGGTACTTGTCCCGATTCTGTGAACTTTGTCCACTTTGTTTTTGCCCTCATGGGAGGTGCAGTCTGGTTCATTCGTGTCTGAGTCTCCTTTTTCAGATACATCATAGGCATTGAAGAAATGAAATCAGTAAATACACACATGAAAAATCTGGTTAATAAACCTAGTCAGAGGCTAAGATGAAATATTTATTGTCAACATTGTACATCACTTGGTAAGCTCATTAGTGAGGCAGTTAATGTAAAGAGAATTAATGTAATTTCCAAATTTAGATGGAGTGCGAACGGAAGAATGAAGACAGGCTCATTTTTTCCTTTACTCTTTATATAATTCTGGGAAAATGGAGTGGAAAAATTATTACTGCTCTATCTCTCATGTCAAAGGTTGTTGGTTGTGTGTGTCCACAATTTGTGTCTTTGTAGAATTTGACAAAGTATTGGAAACATGGGGGGAGGGCAATGCAGTCCATTCTTGGCATGACATCTGTTTAATAGTAAATTTTCATGCTCTGCTTCCACTACCAAAGCAAATGCTGACATTTTCTGAGCACCTGTGTTTATTACATATAGCATTTAATGTAATCACTGTAACCCCATGGGTTGTGTGTGTGTGCGTGAGTGTGGTACAAGTAAATTGTGTTGGGCCACATAACTAAAGAGGGAAAGATCCGGTACTTAGGACTCGGTCTCATGGCTGAGTATAGCCTCACGCATCAAATGGTCCCATGTCTCTAAAAGTCTGAGTTGAGTGATGCTCTCAGTTAATGGTCTAATGACGTTCTTAATTCATTTTTCTCCTCTGTCGATACTCGTTTCAGTTTGAGTCTTCATTGGAAAGGAGAAAAAAACTGGGTATACGTTAGGTGTAATTTTTCCCCCCCACATACTGTCCAAAATCCTGGAAACATTCCTTAGACCAAATAGTTTTCAGTAAAGCCCAACTTCCGGAACCCTTCTGAAAGCTCCGCACTAGGAAAAGAGCTAAGTTTTGAAACAGGAGTGCATCATACATTATTAGTCAAACAGAGGCCCCTAAGTGCCTAGTGATAAGTACAGTTAATCACATCAGTGAGAATACCGAACTTTCTACCAGGCGTTATACCTTGCATTTTATGTCATGACAGTTAGAGCAACATTGCTTGAATATTTATTAGGTGAAGAATACGGTGTTTTGCATAAATTATCTTCCATTTATTTTTTAGAGTATTTCAGTGAGATAGAAATATATTATTTCCAAAAAGAAAAGAAAGGAAAGGTATTATCTCCATTTTACATACAAGAAAATTGATCCTCTGTGAGGTCCGGTTGCCTAAAATCACACGGCTGGTTAGGAGCAGAGCCTAAAATTGATTTTCTAACGAGGTGATTTTTCAAAACTGGAACATTACAACAGATACACCAGAAATGTCTTTTACAAAGGAAGCGAAGAGTGCTCTTGAATGCTCTTTACTGGAATGAAAGCTGAGAAATTGTCCCCGGTCCTTCCCAGATAATCTCTGAGCATGCTTCCCACGTGAAAAGCCTGAGAAGGGCCTGGGAGGATACTAAGATGCGGCATTGCCTTAAAGGAGCTTGCCGAATGCACAGTAGAGATTGGACAAGCCCACAATAACAAGGGTACAACATAGACGGGACCCCGTCGGCGGCTAAGGCAGAGCACAAAGGCTCTTACTCAACTTTGTATCTCTCACTGGCATCCAGCAAAAAAGGAATTAAAAAAAATTTTTTTTTTTCTTGGCTGAGTGAAACAAAATGGCAAAAACTTTGCCAACCAGCTTAAGATGCTTATTAAACATTTTTCTGGATGAATAAAACAGTGCTAAAAGCTTTACAGGCAGCTTTGGGACAGGAAGAAAGGAGGTAGAATGGTGGGGAACAATAGTGGAGGTAACAGCTACCCGTCCCACTTTTATTTATGTATTTATTTTTTATTTAAAATTTTTTTAAGGTTTTTATTTTTTTTAATTTTTATTTATTTATTTTTATTTTTTAAGTAGGCTCCATGCCCAGTGTGGAGCCCAATGCAGGGCTTGAACTCACAACCCTGAGATCAGGACCTGAGAACTCCTGAGATCAAGAGTTGGACATCCAACCAACTGAACCACCCAGGCGCCCCTAAGGGTTGTTTTATTTTTAAGTCATCTCTACACCCAACCTGGGGCTCAAAGTCACCACCCTGAGATCCAGACTTGCACGCTCCACCCACTGAGCCAGCCCCGGCGCCCCTCTGTTGGGCCCACTTTTAGAAGCCATGAAGATAACAGAAAACACTCCCTGCTTGTTTGCTTTCTGAAGGAAATGCTCTCGGAATGGCCCACTTGCTGTGAGCAGGAGGTGGTGACTGCCTTGGCGTCTCAGACCACAGTAACCCTAAAGCGTGACTTCACGGGAAACCAGAGATGTTCGAGACTGACCTACAGTTGCCCTGCCTAGCTTTTGTTTCTTTTTCATTTGACTAACAAATAATGACTCAAATAGATCTAAGTCTGTTCTCGCTCCTCTATAAATCAAAGTGAGAATTTTAAGGATGGCGATGAAGAGGGAATGGAGTTTTGAGTCTTTAGCTTGCTACTGTAAGTTCTGTGGGACGTGGGCAGGCAGCATGTTGTTTTAGGTGCAATCATCTGTGTGCCTGGAGTTTGGGTTGACATAATTAAGCTCACACATATGTGCGTAAGGGTGTATATAAATACATCTCAATTCTCTCTTGTGTCTAACTAGCTATCAATATGCTTTATCTATAGATAGATTTGGGGGGGTTCCCAAGGCTTATTGATTCTAAATTCTATAACGTCCAAGTTAGTGCTATAAATCGCTTTGCCTCATCTTTATGTAAAAATTTTCCACTTGTCAAAGTTAGCATTTTACCCACTTCTCTCTACGAAAGCTGCTCTGGTAGTGATGTTCAGGGCCTTTAGAAGATGGCCAGGCCAGTTCTTACAATAGCGTCAATGAGGAGAGATGGAGCTTTGACTATTTATTTCATTAAATTCTGTTCTAATTTCACGTTGAAAAAAACGTATCCTTTGGTGGTAGGGTCTTTGCTGACAGCAGCAGTGTCATAATGGCGTGGACTTATCATTTGTGTTACAGGTCTCTGTGTTGTGGTTACTTTGGATGAGGTTTGAGGGTGGATTTCCAGTCCTTACCAGTCAAAACCCATCGTTTCTTATAAATGGGAGAGTAGCAGCAGGGCAGATCGCTGATAGAATAGGCCCTGGAGGTCTGTATGGTTTGGGTGTCATTCTTAAGAGAGAGTACACAGGGGCGCCTGGGTGGCTCAGTCGGTTGAACACCTGACTCTTGATTTTGGCTCAGGTCATGATCTCACCATTGTGGAATCAAGCCCTGCCTTGGGCTCCGCCCTCAGCATGGTGTCTTCTTTCAGAAGACTCCTTTCCCTCTGCTCCTCCTGACTTGCATGCATGTGCTCTCTCTCTCTCTCTCTCTCTCAAATAAATAAATAAATGAAAGAAAGGGAGTACACAAATTTCTTAATTTTGTAAGTATAAAAGCTTATGATCATATCAACATCTTGCTAGCGTCAGGGAGGAAGATTTCCTCTGCCCTTCAAGATCCTTCTAGCTGGAGTATGAATCAAAGTGATGTGAGATTAACAGGAGAAAATCAAATTTAATAGCCTACGTACATAGGTACGAGGAATCCACAAAGACATGGAAATTCCAACGATAGGCAACATGACGCTTAGGTGAGCTAAGGAGGGGGGCAGCGGTCCGAGGATATGAATGGGAGAAAGGGGAGAAAGACATTAGCGGGAAGGCTAGAGGAGATGTTTGGAAAATGGAGATACGTTTCCCCGGAAAGGGGAGTCTCTGTTAATAGCTCTCTTCGTGGTACAAGGAGGCAGTCGAGGGGGAGGTAAACAACTTTTCCTGAATCTGCTGGGTTTTGGTTGCTTTTAACTCAGAATAATGTTTGTGTCGCAGTGGCCCATCATGGGGTGGCCTGCCCTTGGCCCCTACGCTAGGAACCTTCTATCTCAGAAGGGACTGTGGACGTGAGAGCTTGGGCCTCGGCATCCTGGTACATTCGCCTCTGGTTGGTGCTTGTCATACTACCTTTGAAATGCCTTTTCCTATTTCTCTTGCTCCCACTTAACTCCGAGTCCTTGGGGGCAGAGGCCTTGTCTTTTTAATCTTTGTATATTTAAGATGTTTAAAAAAATGCTTGTTAAACTGAACCGAACTGAAAAATGCATTAGGAACTGGCAGCCTTGATGTGTTCACACCTCATCCTGCAGAAACTGGGTCAAAAGAGCTTCAATAATGTGAAGGAATCCTCACTCATTAGCCTTATGGTGATTCTCCCCTTGACAAATTAGGGCATGGGGCGCCTGGGTGGCAGAGCGGTTAAGCGTCTGCCTTCGGCTCAGGGCGTGATCCCGGCGTTATGGGATCGAGCCCCGCGTCAGGCTCCTCTGCTGTGAGCCTGCTTCTTCCTCTCCCACTTCCCCCTGCTTGTGTTCCCTCTCTCGCTGGCTGTCTCTATCTCTGTCTTATAAATAAATAAAAAAAAAAAAAATCTTTAAAAAAAAAAAAAAATTAGGGCATGATCTTTTTCTGTGAAGTGTCACGGGTAAAAATATAACAGTGATTACTGTCATAGCCGTGGTGAACAATAAGGCAGAAGTCAAACTTGAAGGAGGCGTGCAGAGTAATTGTTTTACATACAAGGAATAACTGTGGGTGGACCTGAATTGGTGAAGTTATTAGGAGCAGGACAGAAGGGAAAGAAGGAAGTGTTTTACGAAGAGCTGGCATTTGCTCGTAATCTCTTAGCGGAAGCCGGAAGACCCAGTGGATTTCTGGAGACTGAGCAGCCAGTCCGGGTCAAAGCAGGTGTGCAGGTCTGCTGCATGTCAAAGGCTTTCCCTCACAACAGGTTTGATAAATTGAGGTCCTTTTCTGGGCCTTTTGGATTTTGATCCATGGACGGGTAACCTAGGTAAGAAGTCTTAAAAGTAAAAGGAATTATTTTTTTTTTATTTCAGAAAAATCAAACTGGCCCTATGTCAAGGTTAGAGGTGCCCTAACCCCACCAGATATCTACATCTGTGAGTTCGTTTTTTTTCATTTAAATTTTAAGTAGTTAACATACAGCGCAGTATTGGTTTCTGGAGTAGAAGTCAGTGATTCATCACTTACATACGACACCCAGTGCTCATCACAAGTGCGCTCCTTAAGGCCCATCCCCCATCTAGCCCATCCCCCACCCTCCTCCCTCCAACCTTCAGTTTGTTCCTTATCATCAGGAGTCTCTTGTGGTTTCTTTCCCTGCCTCCTTTTTGTCTTTTCCCCTTTCCCATATGTTCACCTGTTTTCTTTCTTAAATTCCACATATGAGTGAGATCATACGGTATTTGTCTTTCTCTGAAGTATTGCGCTTAGCATAATACCCTCTAGTTCCATCCATGTCGTTGCAAATGGCAAGATTTCGTTTTTTTTGATGGCTGAGTAATATTCCATTGTATGTATGTATGTGTGTGTGTGTGTGTGTGTGTGTGTATGTATACACGTTTCTTCTTTATCCACTCATCAGTCATACGTCTCTGCTTATTGATTGAGTGATTGACAGTTTATTGAGGGAAGAAGATGTGAGGGAAATCAAGTGCACCAATTAAAACTGCTAGGCTGTTTAAAAGAATTCTGGAAATGGAATTTCCTGAAGACATTCTGGTAAAAGCACAGAAGGGGAGGATGATTTCCATGTCAGTAAGACTAACGTGGACCCCTGTGAAGAGATGAAACTAAACTGTGAGTTTCATAAGAGGGTTTGCAGTTTGTAGATATGTGTATGTAAATAAAATCTTGCAGTGATTAATACATCTGTTGAAAAGTGGAACCTCATGTCTTATCATATTTTGACTTAAAGCCTTGAAATCATACATAATGTACAGTATTCCCTTTTAATTTGGCACTTTTTTTTTTTTTTTAGAGTGGTAGAAGTTTATTAAGTGAGGATACAGAAAAAGCAGAAAAAGCTCTCAAGAGTGAGAGGGGTCCCGACAGGTTGCCAACGAGGGCCTTTAGGGTTGGTCTTTTATAGAAAGCTAACCAGGGAACTTAAATCCTTTTAACATCTCTATTGATAACACCTTCAATAGCTTACTTCCTTTTTAGGGGCTGGATATTCTTAATTTGGGACTCTTTCTTTCACTTTGCTCTTTCTTCTTCATATCTTGACTTCTTTGATCGGATTTAGTGGTCCAAGAACAAACAGATGTGGTGGACATGGTTTTACAGAGGGAAGTGTGGTTGGAGGGCGTAGGGAAGGAAAAAATTTTTTCTACCCCCTTATCTTCTGTGTCTGGGGCATGCTAATTAAATTAACAAAAAGATGGATTAACAGAAGAAAAGGCATACAAATTTTATTTGATGTTACTATTTTGATGTTTATGTGTATGGAGACCTTAGTAGATAAGAAATGAAGATCCCAAAAGGGTGGTTGGATTCAAGGGCTTATATACGCATTTTAACAAAGAGTGGTACATTCGTGAAGTGGCAGGGAAAAGGAGAAGGGGTTTGGGCTTCTAGGGGTGGTAGATTGGGGGGCTGGGGGTGGACATGAATGGAAGATAAGGGTCATTTTATTAAAGTATGATTGTGCAGACCCATCTCAGTACTGACTTTCTATGATGTAGAGGAAGGAGCCCTGCCTGGGGCTCAGGAGATGGGGACTCTAACCATGGTTCTTCTTCCAGCCTTGTAACAAGAACAATCACTTTGCTTCGTGTGTGTGTGTGGGGGGGGGGGGGGTCAGAATAGATTATCATCCTCCAAAGTTCGTTCTTCAAAATATGATTCCTTGGACAACGCAGCAAGCCTTTCTTGGAAATTCATGAAGCACATTAGCCCTAAGAATTGCTGCAGTAAAGAAATCTGCCAAAAACTGTTTTATCCAGCATTGCCAAAAATTATTTGACCATAGAAAAGCCTTCCATTATTACTTTTTTTTTTCTTTTTAAACTAGCAGCTTTTAACTACTCTTGGAAGTAAAGTTCCATAAGAAATACTTTGGGGACGTCTGGGTGGCTCAGTGGGGTAAGCATCTGCCTTCTGCTCAGGTCATGATCTTGGGGTGCTGGGATGGAACCAAGTAGGGCTCCTTGCTCAGCAGGGAGTCTGATTCTCCCTCTCCCTCTGCCCCTCCCCTGCCTGTGCTCCAGGGCATGTGCGCTCTCTCTCACTCTCTCTCAAATAAATACATAAATAAAATCTTAAAAAAAAATACTTTGGAGAAACCTGAGCTTAATGATCTCTAAAATACCTTGCTGGTCTTACCCTTTATAATTTTAAACTTTTTTTTACTTTAGGAAATAATCTATTTGTGCATAGCTCATGTGTTGAGTATGCTATGGAAGGGGTCCAATAAAGGTGCATTTGCTTTTTAAAAGGAGACTTGACAGATACTGACAAAAATATATACACCTGACAGTATACAGCAGAGCCATGGTAATACAGGCAGAAAAATAGGCAGAAAAAGAAATTCAGCTGATAAGCGATATGTATACCATTAGCGTGCGGTGTTGGGTGGTTTGAGGCAAAGGTTTATGGGCGTTTCACTCGGGAGGTTTGTGAGATGTTAGTGAAAATATCCAGAGCCACGTGGGAGAAGCTGACAAGTGAGGAAAAGGGGTAGGGTCTTCTCCGAAGAATCTTTGTTAGGTATATGTTCTTTAATCTTGAATGCCTCAAGTAAGCCATACGATGAATGATCCTGTATTTTTTAAGATTTTATTTATTTATTTGACAGAGGGAGAGACAGCCAGACAGAGAGGGAACACAAGCAGGGGGAGTGGGAGAGGAAGAAGCAGGCTCCCAGCGGAGCAGGGAGCCCCATGTGGGGCTCGATCCCAGGACCCTGGGATCACACCCTGAGCGGAAGGCAGATGCTTAACCGACTGAACCACCCACGGGCCCCTGAATGATCCTGTATTGATAATCAGCGATGTCAAGAGTACATAGATGTGTCTCGGTGGGGGTGGGGGTGGGAACATGGGCCAATATGCTGCTGGAGGGGGGGCTATAATCAGTTTAATTATATATAATCTGCCTTGGAGAATGTTCTCAAGTTTTAGTGGAGAACCCGTTTTGAGGCCAGGCCTCGCCACGCCATCAGTGGGGCCCTTTGCATTTTGCACCGGGGCGAAATGACGAGGTGTTGGTGGTGGGGTGTCTCTTTTTAAAAAACCAGGGAAAAGTGCCATTGGAGGTGCTGGCATGGGATGAAGAGATGACTAAAAGAAAGTTCCAAGCAAAGAAAAATTAAAAACGGAATCGATCCGCTTGAATTTTATCGTTCCTCTTTATATTGCGCAAAGCCGGTTTTAAACACAAGTAGGGGCGCATTTAATTTTTCTAACTGTGAAGAGCTTTTAACTCAGTCGCTGCAATTGCACGATCTGTGTTTTGCCGCTCAGTCGTATATACGGGTAAAAAGAATTGCTCTGGACGTTTGGCTGGGGTCTTAACGGTTTATGGAGAACCATGCATGTGCCATTACTCTGGGTACAAATGAAGATACTGGCTACGCTCATCATTGTAGGGATGAGCCAATAGGGGCTCAGAGAATATATCACGTGCTCACTAGTATCTCAAGACAGAGACTCTATGCTGTTGACACTCCATCTCTCTCTCTTCAATTATATTGCTATCGTAAAGACGTCGAAATCTATAAAACAGCAGTGTTCCTTTATTCATGCGTAATCAGATCCTCTTTTCCCGGGTGGTAACAGAAGGCTCTGGGCTTGCTCGGATAGGGAGGAGGAGTGGAGCCTGTCGAGAGGCTGTGCACCGAAGTTTCCAGCTCTGCCCCTCCCTGGCTGCAAAGCCTTGGACCAGTCGCTTGGGGATAAAAATAGTGTCTTTTTTTTTTTTTTTAATGTTTTTTAAATTATATTATGTTAGTCACCATACAATACATCCCCGGTTTCCGATGTAAAGTTGGATGATTCATTAGTTGCGTATAACACCCAGTGCACCATGCAATACGTGCCCTCCTTACCACCCAACACCAGTCTATCAAAAAAAAAAAAAAAAAATAGCGTCTTAACTCCTGGGGTTTTCCTGAGGGTTACAGGAGGCGCTGCCTGGCTGTCCTGTGCCATCCATGCAGAGAAAACATTTTGGGGGGTCATTTTCTTGTTCCGTAGCCCTGGCATGGCAGAAGGAAAATTAGGGAAAGGAAAACAAATCCAGGATTTGTTAGTTTTTCTACTTTGCGGAAATCTGGTGAAAGATTCCATTTGGAGGCTCATTAAAATAAAAGAAGGAGACCCTTTTAAAAATAATTGTAAACAAGAGTCCGTTTCATCTGTTTCAGGGTCCCCAGTGGGACCCCCAGCGGAGCCAGGAGCTAGTTTTTCTCTCTGGGGTAGAAACCTTAACCTCTTCTGGGCTCTGCGTTGGAGAAACATCAAAGAGAACACATTAGTGAAAATCTCTCATCCCTGGGGAAGAAAAGGGCCTTTGGGTCCCAGGTTTAGAGTAAATGCTAAGCTGCCTCTGTCAAATTTGGGGGCTTTCGAGAGATCCAGCCCCCCCCCCAAATCCCTTAACCTGGAATCAAAATTCTCAAATCCACCTTCAAAGGTGGGTTATTGCCTGAAAGCTCCTCTCTTATGATGCGGACGCCCCTGGGAGCCCTGTGGGCCTTAAGCCCTCATTTACCCTTCAAAGCCCTGCCCTGGGGGTCTGGGATTCCCTGTCCTTGAGTTTAGTCTGGCAGCTGAACCACTCGTTTTTGGGTGAAGATCAAGAGCTAGATCTCAAGGGAAGGCGAATAGTTTCAGACTTTCTGGAATATTCTGGAAGGTGAACTCACGTGCCGTCTTTTGTCCATTTGAGGCCTCTGCATTGTAATCACGGTTGTTTTAAATTCCTGGTCTTACAATTCCAACATCCCTGCTGTGTCTGGATCTGACACCTGCTCTGACTTTTCAAACTGGGGTTTTTTGTGTGTGTGTGTGTTTTTTTTTTGTCTTCTGGTTTGCCTTGTAGGGTTTTCGTGAGAGCCAGACGTCACCAGCCAGATCAAGGGAACTGGTGTCACCCGGCTTTAGTAATGCGTGGCCAGATGTGGGCGAGGGGAGACGGCTATGGTCCTAGGAGTGAGGCCTTCTTCTTTACTCTGAGCCTTTTATCTCTGGGCTACAGACTTGCCCTGCCTTTCTCTGGTTTCTGCTCCCCGCTGAGGTGGCCCAGGATGGATAAAGGGGGCTAGGATTGTGTATTTCCCCTTCTTCAGGTCGCTTAGGCTCTGATGATACCCCAGCAGGTCAGGCTGGGGTGACCCACTTTCTCCTGACACGATGCTCAGGGGTATTTCAACATGGGGCCCCTTTTCTCACCTTGTGTTGGAGGCACGAGGGGACCTCAGTGCTCACTGTGAGGCTAAAACTCACACAGGTTTGGGGGGGCTTCCCTCTGACTGGGTCTCCTGGAGTTTTTAACTCTCAGACTTGTCCACACGGAGCTTCTAGTAATTACTTGCTCGCAGTTCAGGTTTTCCCCTCCCCCAGGGGACTTCTGCTGGGGGATGGTGGTGTTCTTGGCCTTTGCCTCTCTGTCTGTCCAATCCTGGGGCTGTTGTTTTCCCATGACAATTCTCTTACAGATCTAAGAAGAGTTGCTGATGTTTTTGGGTTGTTCAACTTTTTACTTGTGGAGATGGAGTGGTGACTTCCAGGCTCTGCCATGCGGACCTGGGAAGCAGAGAATTCTGGAAGCTAACGTTGACATAGCTAGTGTCTATTGATTCGAAAGCATGGCCTTGTATTTCCAGGATGGTCTGTTACTCTCCATCTTGGGGGTGATGTAAAAAAGCCTATAATCTCTGGGGTTTTTTTTTGGGGGGGGGATGTAGCTCATTTTTCAAGTTCTCTAAACAAATGTGATAGTAATGAGGGAACAGAAGGCAAGCTGAGGACAAAGCAGGAGCTGACCCCCCCCCCCCATGGGATCTATTTGACGTTCCTCAGGCACTCCTGGCTGCCCTAAAGGAAAAACAAATAGTTATCTTGTAGAGATCACAATCCCGCAAGACCAGAGTCTCCCCCAGTTTGCAAATGTCCTAGTGATGTACAAAGAAGAAGCTTTCTTATCAATAGCCTAACTTCTAGAGACCCATAGTTCCGTTCCCCGAAGCCCAAATATCACCCTCCCCTCCATAAAATTGAGGGAAGCTGAGGCAGAAGAATGTAAATACAATTAAATGTCCTTATAGCCTGCAGCCCATCCACAGGTACTTGAAGCAGGCAGAGTGTTGAGTTCCTCCAGGAAGCTCCCAGCTAGCTTCATGTGAATGCCTAACTGGAGGGGAAACCAGCCTTAACCTGACAATGGCAAGGCTTCCAGGATCCTGTGAGTCTTCTTTAACATATGAAAGTTCTTTCTTGAAACCTCCCTGTTTTCCTTCCCTCCCCCAGCCCCATAGTGTATAATCAGCCACCCCTCACAACCCAGGGCAGCAGCTCTTTCTGCCCACAGGTCCTGTCCCTGAGCTTTAATAAACCACCATTTTGCACCAAAGACATCTCAAGAATTCTTTCATAGTCGTGGGCTCCAGACTCCACCCCAGTGAGCCTCACCTATATTCCCAAGCTACATCAATAGTATTCGATTTTGTGTTTGAAAAAGAGCATTTGTGGGTATCAGTAACCTCAGGTCCCATTCTGAGTCTTGAGCCTGCTTGAGACGGCACAGGGATCTTCTTTGATGTTCTCTTTGGGCTTATAGCTGTTTGGGGGCATTTTAGGGATGTGTCCAAGGTACTTCATAGATTTAAATTATATTACATTATATTAAACAACAGACCCGGGGCTTGTAGGTGGCTGAGACATTGCTTCCTCTGAGGGGTACCTTGCTGAGGCACTGTTGCCGGTGACAGACATAGGGAGCGGACGCCATTGTCCTGAGGCCTGTGGGCAGCTGTAAGAACGTTCTCTGCGTGAAGGCCCGGTGTTTGCAGGTCCGGGACCGGATTCAGCTTGGCCTTTGGTGCTCACCAGGACTTCCCAGGGAGTGCCCCACGCTAATCCAGGCCAGGAAGGGCTGGTATAAATACAAGACCTGACAAAACCTTCGCTTGGGTGCTTTTTACTTGGTTTTCCCAGAATCCTCCCTTCCATTTGCCAAGACAGCTCCTCTCCCTTCAAACCCTCTTCATGCTTCTCTTCAAAAGCATTTGTCTTGTCTTTTCTGTTAGAGTAGTCCTTCCTGGTCCACTGAAACTGGAGCTGAGATTATTGGTAGCCCCAAACCAACTTCCCTTTCCCCTTTCTTGAAGGCAGGAAGGAGACAGCCTTTAGTCATTCCAAAGGGAACGGGTAGGCGGCTTATTTACATTTTAGGCCCTCTTTCCATGAGTTCAGTTCTTAAAGTGAGGGGGGCATGAGTATCCCTAATAAAGTGACCAAAATTAAAAATCTTGTTGCTACCTTAAGGAGTCACAAAGCCAAGGAGAAGGAGTAGATTGTTAAAATATTTGAAATGTTGAGAATTACTGCTCAAAGACCTACTTTATTATTTTTGTACTTCCAGTATTCCTATATGTAAGCTTGGGGGGGGGAGAGTTGTACCTCCCAAGAATTGACGGAAAGAAAAAGGGGCTGCATATCTCAATTTTCTGCAGTATTTTCCTTGTGTTTAGTTCAGTACACATTGTTTGTTTATTTATTTATAAAGATTTTTAAAATGTAATTTCTCTACCCAATGTGGGATTCGATCTCACAACGCTGAGATCAAGTGTTGCGTGCTCTACTGACTGAGCCAACCAGGCGCCCATCAGTAAACATTGAGCCTCACTAGAGCTAGATTGCCCGGGGAACTGGAAAATTCTGAGATAGATAGGACATAGTTCTTGCCCTAAAGAATCTTAGAGAATAGAGGATAAAATAGGTTCTAAAAATGCGAGCAACATAGAGACTATGGAACAGAAGTGGGAAACATCACACCTTTTTTTGCGTACGAGAACAGAGGTGGCATCTGAAGGATTGAAAGATGGGTAAGATTTGTCAGGTAGACATACAATCCTTCTACTTAGAAGACATTGCGATTGCCCCCCAGCATCCATCCCACGCCTCTCTTAGGTCATAGCAATGTCATTTGGGGAGATCAGTTCTATCTCTGCTTCCTGGATACCTTCTCTCAACCTCTATATCCTGATAACTCCCAAACATACAGGTTTAAGCCCATGATTTTTAGACTCTTGGCTACATCTTCCATCTGTACATTTTCATCGGGAGTTCTCAGAAGTATATCGGACTGAACATGTCCCAAATGCCGTAAATTTCTCCCATCTGCCAAAAAGCCATTATAGCAGACAAGTGAATCCACTTGTCACGTTTCTGGGATTTATTCCCAGTAACACCTTCTCTCTGAGTTGAACCCCCCATCCCCACTAATTAACCAGTTGGTCAGTACTCTTTCTTTTAAGTCTTTATAATTCCATTTCCCCCACCCACTGCCGTTGCCTTTATTCAGGTCATCAACGTTTCTTAATCAGAAATTAAAAGTGGATCTCCTTGCCCCCAGTCTTGCATTACTTCTAGCCTTTCCCCCGTCCCGTCACCAACTGTTAGTGATCGTTCTAAAAGGGACATTTTAGATGACACCGTGTTGGCCCTGGCTACCGATCTCCCCTGCTCCCAGTGTTGTGGTGGTGTTTTCTTGGCCATTTTACTTGTTTATGACTCAGCTGAAGTCTCTTTCCCCCATAGGGCACAGCCTTTGATGGCCTTGCTCAGAGTTTCCTCCCCATTTTTGTATTTCACTGGGCTCTGCAGGGTTCAGCTGAAGCCACTCTTGGCCAAAGTCATGTTTAAAGTCCCTTATGTGGCCGTTTGGGTTTTTAGCCTTTATTGGTATGTGTAGTTTGTTGCAAATCAGGGAGTTGTGTCATCGTTGTATGTTAGTTTTGCCCATCTTGCCTCCCACGGTGGCTCTTGGGAGGATAAGCTTGGGCGTTTGCACAGTCTTCCAGACTACTGGCCTTGCTTGTGATATCATTTGTAAGCCTGGCTGCCTTGGAGTTGCCCCCTGCATGAACAGCTTATTGTTCAGCCAGTGTTTGGTCCGGGTCTGTGCTGGAGCCCCTTGTACCGGGAGGCATCCGCCCCGTGGTGGTGGATCTGTACTGCTTGGGCTGCTTTCAGTGCGCCATCCCGTTGTGACCGCTCACGGGTGGGTGTAGGCTGGCATGTGTGCACCACTTTCCTGACACCCACGTCACCTCCAGGACCGAAGCTAATTTCCTTTATTTCATTGTTGCTTATAAATATTGCAGATGAAGAGGGAATGTGTCAGAGGCACAACTGAAAATTGGCTATATCTTCAGGATTGAAAACGCTTATTTGGGAGTGAGAATTCACAATCTCTTTTTTCAGTTATAGATTTTCTGTGGAAATCTGAGCCTACTAGTTGCCGCTTAATCGAGTTTTCCTCTCCTTATTGCTAATGCACATTAGATTTTTAATTGGTCATATTACAGCCATTTAAAGACTACATTTCCCAGCATCCCTTGCAGGTAGGTGTGGCCATGTGACCCAGTTTGGGCCAATGAGACATAGGTAAAGGTATCATGTGTGACTTCTGGGAAGTGTCCTTAACGGGAGAAGCGGGCTCTTCTTTGTCTCTCTTTTTTGCCTCTGGAACGACTGTATAATGGCTGGGTCTTAAAGAGTTTCTTAACACACGATGGGCCAAAAAGTCAAGGAATTCTGGATCCCTCACAGTTTGTGGAACTGCTCTACAGCCCTGGGCTATCCATCTGTGGACATTTAAAATGAAAGAATAAAGTCACGTTTTTAAGCCAGTATTAATTTGCCTTAACTTGCACGCAGCACAGAATCTAATACTAATAATCTAATCTCATTGATGTAGCGCTAGAGCAATTTTTAATTAGAGAGCGATAAACATGGTGTTAGGCTATGTTTGAAAAAGCACAATGCCGTTTTGTGATGGGAGTGGTTAATCAAAGATCAGGATGAGGGATGCCTGGATGGCTCAGTTGGTTAAGCATCTGCCTTACGCTTAGGTCATGATCTCAGGGTCCTGGGATCGAGCCCCATGTTAGGCTCCAAGCCTGCTTTTTCCTCTGCCTTCTGCTCTCCCTGCTTGTGCTCTCTCTGACAAATAAATAAACAAAATCGTAAAAAAAAAAAAAAAGATAGCAATGGTACACTGTTTAAAAAAAACAGATTTCTGGTGTAATTGACATATAATTTACAACTGCACATGTTTGAATTACTCATCTTGTTAAAGTGTGACATATGTACACACCTGTGACCGTCATCTCAACTAAGATAATAAATATTTCCATCATTCCCAAAGTTTCCTCTGCCTTTGTAATCCCTCCTTCCTGCCTCTTTCTTCTTCCTGCTCCCAATCCCCGACTCTGGGCAATCACTGATCTGCTTTCTCTCACTTTAGATTGTTACTGAGTTATTTTTATTGCTGAGCGGCATTGCACTGTAAAAGTATATCACCATTTCTTTTTCCATTCACTTGTTGATAATCACTAGGTTGTTTTCAGTTTGGGGTATTACAGATAGGGCTGGCGTAAGTCTTTGTAAGTCTTTTTGTGAACATCTGCTTTCACTTCTCTTAAGGAAATGCCTAGGCGTGGAATGGCTGGGCCATGTGGTCTGCTTACGTTTAATCTTTTAAGAAACTCTAAAATGGTTTTCTAAAGTTTTACCTCCCCATTGAGTGTACAGGGGTTCAGTTCCTCCACATCCTATTACTTGATATGGCCAGTCTTAAATGGTAGACATTGTAAGAGTCTAATAGATCTGGTTTGGTATCTCATTGTGGTTTTAATTTGCATTTCCTTAAGACTAGTGATGCTAAGAATCTTTTCATGGTTTTCCTTGGTACGTATCTTCTTTGATGGTGTCTCTTCAAATCTTTTGCCCAATTTTTATTGGATTTGTTACTGTCTTTTATTTCCTATTAATTGTTGTTTTCTTCTTATTTATTATTGAGTTTTGAGAGTTCGTTATATATTTGATTATAATTCCTTTATTAGACATATGATTCACAAATATTTTTTCAAGTCTGTGACCTGTTTTATCTTCTCTGAACAGTATCTTTCAAAACACAAAAGTTACTAATTTTGATTAAGTTCCATTTATCAATTTTATTTTTTTAAAAATATTTTATTTATTTATTTGATAGAGAGCACAAGCAGGGGGAACAGCAGAGGGAGACGGAGAAGCAGGCTCCCCGCTGAGCAGGGAGCTCAATGCAGGGCTCGATCCCAGGACCCTGGAATCATGGACCTGAGCCAAAGGCAGATGCTTAACTGATGGAGCCACCCAGGTGCCCTTGATTTATCAATTTTTAAAATGGATCTTTAACCCAAGGTCACTAATATTTTCTCCTAGCTGTTCTGTTATGACTTACAGCTTTAGGGTTTTTACCTTAGGTCTATGATTCATTTTGACTTAATTTTTGTATATGCTGTGAGGGATGGATTATTCTTTTTTCTTTTCCTGCCTCCCTTCCTTCCTTCTTTCCTTCCTTCCTTCTTTCTTCTTTCGAGTTTGTTAATTTTTTTCATTCTCAAATACACAGGTTTTTATTTCATTGATTTTCTCTATTGTTTCCTATTTTTCTGTTTTGTTTATTTCCATTCTAATAATATTTTCTTTTATTCTGCTCATTTTGTGTTTGCCTTGCTTTTCTTTGTCTAATTTCTAAATGGATGAAAGCAGTGGCAAGTGATTTGAAACTTTTCTTTTTTCTAATATAGGTGTTTAGTGCTATAAATTTCCCTTGAAGTCCTGCTTTTGTGCCATCAATTTTTTTAAATTGTGTTTTCATTTTCATCTGGTTCAAAGTAACTTCTAATTTCCCTTTCCATGTTTCCTTTAAGTCGTAGGTTTAGAAATGTGTTATTTAGTCTCCAGTTATTTGGGGATTTCCCAAATATCTTTCTGTCGTTGATTTCTAACTTAATTCCAGTGTTGTCAGAAAACATACTGTGTGTGATTTGAATCCTTAAAACTTTATTGAGAATTGTTTCATTGCCCAGAATATGGTCTGTCTGTTAATGTTCCGTGTGCCCTTGAAAAGAACATGGGTTTTGCTGTCAATGGGTATTGCCTTCTGCAAATGTCAGGTCTGGCTGGTTACTAGTGTTCAAGTTTTCTGTGTCTTTACTGATTTTCTGTCTATTTGTTGAATCAGTTATTACAAAATGGGTGTTGAAATATCCATATTATGGCTTATCTACTTCTTTTTGCAGTTTTGCCTGTTTCCTTTATGTATTTTGCAGCTCTGTTATTAGGTCCATGAATCTTTACGATTATTATGCCCTCTTAATGAAATGACCCTCTTTTTTCCTTTGTGTGTGTGTTTTGTCTTTTTTTTTTTCTTAAAAATCTATTTGTCTCATGTAAGATAGACACACCCTTCCTGTCTTTTCATGAGTGTTTGCATGGTTTATCCTTTTTCCCCCCTTGTAACTAATTTGTAGCTTGTTCAGTCTTTTCTCCTAGCTTCAAGAACCCATGGAATACATTATAGCAATGTTGAATTATCCTTATTTATTAATGCTATGTCTCTGTAATTTCTGAATTGGTTTTATTTGTGCTTTTCCCCCTCTCCTAATGATAACGTCTGTTTTTTTCTGCTTCTTTGCATGCAGAGAATCTACTAATTTTTAAGTAGATACCACACATTGTGAATTTTACCTTGTTAGGTGTTTGGGACTTGCTGTATTCTAAGAAATATATATATTTTAAGGATTTTATTTATTTATTTGACAGAGAGACAGCCAGCGAGAGAGGGAACACAGGCAGGGGGAGTGGGAGAGAAAGAAGCAGGCTCCCAGTGGAAGAGCCCGTCGTGGGGCTCGATCCCAGAACTCCGGGATCAGGCCCTGAGCCGAAGGCAGACGCTTAACAACTGAGCCACTCAGGCACTCCATCTAAGAAATATTTTTGAGCTTTGTTCTGTGATGCAGGTGAGTTGCTTGGAAACAGTGTGATCATTTCAGGGCTTGCTTTAAAACTGTGTTAGGTGGAATGAGAGCAGATTTCAGTTGAGGGAAATCCTTAGCCCACTACCAAGATGAAACCTTTGTCATCGTTCTACCTGATGAACTACCTGTTAGGAGATTTTTCACTCTGGCTGATGGGAACAGGAATTATGTCCATTCCTCTTTAAGCTGCAAGCATTCTTCCTTCTTCTGTTTTTAGGTGGTTTGTTATGTCCCTGAACTTGGGCTGTTTCCTTATGTGCATGTGCTGATCAGGGCTTAGTGGAATACTCAAGGGAGACTCTGCACATTTCTAGAGTTCTCTGTCTGTGTAGCTCATTCCTGTCTGGGACTCTTGCCCTGCAAGCTCTACCCAGCGTCCCACTCTGCCTCCTCACCTCTGGGAGATGGCTAGACTCTGCCTGGGCTCCTCTTTCCAGAAGGAGAAGCAGGCTCCCCACTGAGCAAGGAGCTCAATGCAGGACTCAATCCCAGGACTCTTGGATCGTGACCTGAGCTGAAGGCAGATGCTTAATGACTGAGCAACCCAGGCATCCTTACAAGAGGTTTATTAGGGGAGGTCAACTGTGAAGGATAAAAATGGGGAAAAAGCCGGGCTGCACAGTGAAGGTTTCAGACTGCGTGGAGATAGGGAGCCTATGAGAGGAAAGGGGAGTGGAAGAAGGATCAGGGGCAGCAAGCGCTTTAGACCATGCTGCAGATGTGATGAAGTTTCCAGCCGGCCGGCAGGGGGCGCTAGACAAAGACTGCTAGAGAGCGTCTTCTGTGGGACAGAAATGGCCAAACCTGCTGTGTCAGTGTCTGGGGACTCCATGGGAAGAGCATGGCCTTGCTTAAAAGTTCTGACAGATCCTGAAGGTTCTTAGAACTGTAGCCCTTAAATGCAAACAGAAAGTTCTTTTTCTAAGAGAGATTGACCAGCATATCTCTCCAGCTGCCAGTTTCATGGTACTGAGTGATTACAGCCTCTCTTAGTAAATAATTCCACTAAAACGAAATCTATACTGTAAGTTGTAACATATATTCTTTGTTGACTGAACCCATGAACACTTATCTAATAAAGATTTATTGACTTCCTTCTCCATGCTCAATACCGTTCCAGCCTCTAGAAATATGGTGTCGAGTAGACATTGTACCTCTCTCATGGAGCTCACATTCCAGTGGGGATGCATTCAGTTGAGCCATGAAGTTATCGACTTTAGATATTACACAACCTAGCAAAGTATATACACCAAACTTGAGTTCTCTGGGACTTGACGTCATTGACCTTGACCAGCAGGGGCGTCTATAGGCAGGCGCCCAGAGACGGTCGAGAGCAAATACGCATGACCTCTTCCTGCTTCACTCCATTGTTCCCAGCCACAGAGCTGAGGAGCTGCCTCTGGAAAAACACATACAAGCTCACCAGCAACCGGGGAGCCTCCCTTCCTGGATAGGGAAGAGAAACAGTCTGGCATTTACTCACATAAGCCTGCCCACCTCTGAGAATCAGGACTTTTGGTCTTGGAGCAAAGCCTAGGTCCTGTTCCAAAGGCTATGTAACCTGACTTCATAACAGGGATCAGATGCCAATATGTTAAGAGCTCAACCTGGGCCCAGGTTCCTCACATTCTCTGGTATATGCTCATTTTATAATGTCAAGCAGCCAATGCTTCTAATTCCATTCCAAAAAGTGAAAATTCAGTTCGCATCTCCCTGGCTCAGTCATATACACATGAAATCTTTCATTTAATGGAAGTGTTCCTATTTGTTTAAAAAAAAAAAAAGCAATACAGAGAGACTAGGAAATTGTAGGTGATAAGAACTTATAAAACTGTCCAGCATCAAAAAAGGCTTTATAATTTAATGTTGTTATTCATTGTCCCATTCATTCACTCTAGAGTAAGGCACACACCAGATTGGCCAGTTGAGAGAACATAGTTCTTTAGGAATGGGGAGCTGTTTTCAAAACGAAACATGTGAAATCA
This sequence comes from Ailuropoda melanoleuca, assembly GCF_002007445.2. Lineage (NCBI taxonomy): Eukaryota > Metazoa > Chordata > Mammalia > Carnivora > Ursidae > Ailuropoda > Ailuropoda melanoleuca. The sequence goes on from NC_048220.1 coordinate 5,699,040, forward strand.
TTATGATGAAAATCAGCTTTTGGAGCATAGGGTAATTCCAGGATTAATTTTCACTGGTAATAACTCAGGAAGTCTAACATGTCCCTAAGTCCTAAGACTCCCTCACTTAGCCACTGATTTACCTGGAAAGAAATGTTTGTAGATAATACATGGTCTAGTAATGCAGTTTCCCACCAAAATCTAGTTGCACGCCATTCGTGGACAGACAGGATTTAGTTTAACACCCCTCGAGGGCTAGAGGTAGTCTAAGCTCTGAGGAGAGGCAGATGCCGTAAGATCCGAACCTACAACAGCATCAAGAATAAATTAAGGGGGTGCCTAGGTGGCTCAGTCGGTGAAGCATCTGCCTTCGGCTTGGGTCATGATCCCAGAATCCTGAGATCGAGCCCCGCATCAGGCTCCCTACTCAGTGGGGAGTCTGCTTCTCCCTCTGCCTCTCAACCCGCTTGTGGTCTCTCTCTCATAAATAAATAAAATCTTAAAAAAAAAAAGAATAAATTAGGGGCTGGGATAGTCAATGGGAAAGACCTCCCACTCCTCCCCCAAACCCCAGTCAACAATGCAAGTATCAATCTGTCCCCTTTTGGTCTAGGTTTGGGGCAATGCTACTGAATTGCTCTTTAGTAGACAGTAGGAGGTGGGGTCTCTCCGAATCCCAAGCTTAGAAATTTCTGTTCCCATACAAATTGCCGAGACAGAGGAATATATTCTTTGTCATCCAGACCACCTGACAGTTTGACATGATTTGTAGTACACTCATTTTTGAGGATAACAGATTTCAGGTTATTTTTAGGTTTTTAGCAGGCAGACAACCTTTTATTACATTGATAGAGTAAAATGCTGCCGATCCTGGCAGCTTCATGAATTCCATGAGCCAGAGCGTATGATGGGGGATCCAACCTAGTTGGATGGGGTGTATGGTGAGGGGCTGGAAGGCTTCACTGAGGAACGGATAGACACTTCAAAGGGGTTGGGGCGATGGTGGTGATTGGCGGTAAGAGCAGTTCAAGGAGAGGCAACACTTGGTGGAAGGCCGTCAGGCTCTGGAAAGCTTGACATTTTTGAGGAACTAAATAAAAGACAACATAGCTGTGAATAAACAGAATAGTGCAAGGTGAAGCTAGAGAGAAAAGTAGGAAGTTGATCACACCAGGTGTTGTGAACAATCTTCTTTTTCCAGAAGTTCTCTCTTTCTCTCTCTTTCCCATTCATTCACTTTTTGGAGCCAGCCACTGTTCGGAGTGCTTGATATATTTTAATTTATTTAATCCCCACCACAATCTAGATGCTTTTGTTTCCCCCATTTTACAGATAAGGACGTAGGTCAGAGGGATTAAAGAACCTGTTCAAAGTTCTGTATCTACTGAGTGGTTAGAGTCCGGCTTCCGATCCTGAACTCCACTTCCTCCCAGGGAACAGTGGGATGCAGTAAAGGATTTTAAGTAGAGGAGAGACAGCATCCATTCTGTGTGTCGGAGATGGCTCTACCCAGAATGTAGAGAAGGAATCCGGTAAGAGCAGGTAGACCGGTCAGGGGTCTATTGTAATATTCTTGATGAGGAAAGATGGTACCTGGAAATATGGCAGTGACTAAGGAGATGAGATTAACTGAGGGATGTTTAGGATTCACACTTGACAAGACCACATGACCGGAAGGTCAAGGGTGACACACAATACTGGTAAGAGCAAGTAAGTGGATGGTGGTGTCATTTACTGAATAGGGTGCACTGACAAAGGACAGTATTTGAAGGGAAGGATGGTTGTATCCACTCATTATGTGTTGAGTTTGGAATAAGCATTTGAATGAACAAGCATGGAGCAGACGGCTAAAGTCTGGGCTGGATATATGAACTTGGGATTCATCCCAAGCCATGGAAAGAGAGACAATTGCTGTAAAAGAGCATAGACTGAGAAGAGAAGGGTGAAAAATGGAAAACAAAAGCTAGCCTATTTATACCTTGGAAGAATCCACAGCGTTGCCTTATTACGCTGGAATACATTTTCTGAATTATGAATTAGTGACTGCAGACGGTGGGAACCAGGCTTGTAATTAGAATATTAGTTTAAATCTTGGCTCTGTGCATCTTAAAAAGCAAATGAGCACCAGACGTGCTTGCTTATGGTCAAGCACCGAGTGCCTCAGAAGCTTCTCTGGGATGCTTCTCGTCATCCCAGCATGGGGATTCATTGTGATCCCTACTCTGGAGTGGCCCTGGATGAGAAAGGCAGATCATCACATATGAATACTCATGTCACAAAGGACCAAATGGACCGCCAACATTATCATTAGCTCATCTCTTAAGAGTTACGAAGTTGCAACTGCCCTAGAAAATCGAAGCCGCGAGCTTCGATATTCAGATCCAGTGGAAAATGGACCAATTATATTTTCTCTTTCTGATTCCTGGGTAGTAATTTATGGATACTCCCAGGACACAGCACTGTAAATGCTATTAATCTTATGTGCACTATAGCTAAGACTGCCTCCAAGCCATACACAGATAGCATCTGCTATAGAATGACAGCTGTGGCTTACGTCGTTGAGCAAAGTCCTGTTAGGAAAACGCTTCAAAAGTTAAAACCGAGTCGTGATTCATTTAGCCCAGATTAGAGTATCGATTACAAAAGTTCTTTTGGAAGAATGTTAAAATAATTAGGCCAGTTAAATTATAATGTTCAAATGTTTTTATTATTATTTTATTTTTTATTTATTTTATATTTATTTATTATTTTAAAGATTTTTAAAAAATTTAAAATAATAAATTGTGTGTGATTAAAAATGAAAAAATCTATATCTATCTAAAATCTCTATCCATAGATAAATAATATATCTCTCTCTATATAATAACATAATATCTATAATATATTAAAATATATAGCATGTATATATTTCTGTTATTTGTTTGCTTTGTCTTAGAGTAAAATCTGCCTCTTCTCTGGGACATGGGAAATTTGGTATGCCAGGAAACAGTGTCTTGATTGTATCCTCTTAGGTCTGTGGTGTCGAATACACACATATTAAGGGGTAGGAAGTTTGGGAACAGGTGAGAACAGATGGGAATGTGGTCCAGCACACTAACTAGGGTCATTCTGTATGGGCACTTGGCAGACACACAGTAAATACTTTCAGATTGGATGAATAGATCAGAAGAGAAGATTGTACTGTGTTTACAAGTTATATTCGCCATCATTCATTAATGCTTTTAGTGAAAATCTACCGTGTTATAGACTCTCGTCTTACGAGCTTTACCAATGCTTAAATACGATGTATGTAGAGCACACCTAAATAGAAATAAGTCTTAGCTAATCTGTTTAAACATATACCCACCAGTATTGTGAAATGACAAAGAGAAACAGTTGGCAGAGATGTGGTACAAATACTTTTTGGAAAAGATCAGTATTGGGGTGCCTGGGTAGTTCAGTCGGTGAAGCATCTGCCTTGAGCTCAGGTCATGATTCCAGAGTCCTGAGATCGAGCCCTGAGTCAGACTCCTTGCTGAGTGGGGAGTCTGCTTCTCCCTCTCCCTCTGCCTCACCCCTAACTTATGCTCTCTCTCTCTTGCTCATTCCCTCTCTCTCTTTCAGATAGATAGATAGATAGACAAATAAATAAATAAAATCTTTAAAAAAATAAAAAGGTCCGTATCTACTGAAGTGGGACATATGCATCCCCTATGATGTATCTGTTATGTTGGGTAGTGTCAGGGAGCGAGAACTCCTGTCTCCTTCAAAGTCCTTCTAACTAGACTAAGAAAATAAAATTGACATGAGGCAGACTAACAGGAGAAAATAAAACTTAATAGGTATACATATGAGAAATCCACATACACATGGAAATTCCAAAGATAGGCAAAATGAGCTATATATGTCATTCTGAACTAAGAAGAAGGGGTCGGGGGTCTGGGATTTCAGAGGAAAGGAATGCACTTCACAGGATGATAAGAAGAGCAGATGTTTGGTAATTTGATATTTTCCCTACCCTACAGATGGGTCACTCAGATAAAATTTATCTCTGTTAATAACCCTGATTCTGGGAAAGACCCCCCATTTCAATTCTTCTGTGTAGTTAAGGGAAGGACAGATATTTCTCTTGAGCTTACAGGATTTCAAGTGCTTTCAACTCAAAATAATCCACATGCTAAAGTGGCACATTCTTGGGGAGCCTGACCTGAACCCCTTCAGTATCAACAGAAATGTGTATATGTGTTCACCAAAAACATCTACTAAAAGTACACAGCACTGCTATTCATCATAGCCGTACTGGAAACTACCTATGTATCTGTCAACACTTAAAAGGGAAGTGGAATACTGTATGGCAGTAAGAATGAACACTAGGTATTTTAATAGGGAAAGAATACTCTTTTCAACAAATGGGGACAAGACAACTCTATGTTAAAAAAAAATTGGGTTTGGAAAAGACCTTACACAATTTGCAGAAAATAATTTGAGATTGATCATAGACTTAACCATAAAAGTCCAAACTGTGAAGCTCCTGGAAGAAAAAATGGGAGAAGATCTTTATGCCCGTGGTGTACAACGTTTTTCTTACATAGGACACAAAAGCACTAACCGTGAAATAAATGGTATATGGGACTTGATAAAACATTACAATCTGTGCATATCAAAAAACAGCGTTAAGAATATGAAAAAGTGAGCCAGAGTGGAGAAAATATTTACTCTACATGTCTGATAAAGGACTCCTATCCAGAATATAAAAAGAACTCCTGCAAATCAATAATCAAAAATATGAACAGCCTAATTTAAAAATGGGCGATCGACTTCAACAGATATTTCACGAAAGAAAATGTAAGCTCATGAAAAGATGCCCATCATCACTATTTGTGTCGGAAATGCAAATGAGACCTGCAGTGAGGTGTCAGTCCACACCCGCTAGAATGGCCAGGGTTAAAAAAAACTGATAACACTAAGTGTAGGTGAGGGGATGAAGCAGTTGGAACGCTCACCTCTCAAGCATTTTTGCTGGGAGTGCAAAATGGTAAAACCATTTTGGAATACGGTATTACAGGTGTTCCTGCTTTAATCTCCTTTACCTATTTTGCCCATCGCCCCAGCCTTACCTTCTGGCAACCAGCCATTTGTTCTTGGAATTTATGAGTCTATTTACTTTTTTTTTTAATATGTTTGTGCGTTCATTTTAGACTCCGTATATAAGTGAAATCATATGGTATTGTCTTTCTCTCATGTATTTCACTTAGCAGAATGCCCTCTGGGTCTGTCCATGTTGTTGCAAATGGCAAGATTTTATTCTTTTTTATGGCTGAATAATGGTTTGGTAGTTTCCAATAAAAATAAACATACATCTCATTTCTTTTGTAGTATTTTTAAAAAAGTGATCTCTACCCCCAACTTGGGGCTCAAACTCATGACCCCGAGATCAAGAGTTGCACATGCTACCAACTGAGCCAGCCAGGTACCCCATTTGTTTCTTTTTTTCCTTGCGGAATTGGCTAGGACCTACGTCATTGTGCTGGGCTGAAATTGTGATGGTGGCTGACTTGTGGCTTTCTCGATCTTAAAGAAATGTATTTCAAACATCTGTATAATGTAGAATTTTGATTGTATGTTTTGTGGCTATGTCCTTTACTAATTGAAAGCTGTTCCCTTTTAACCTACTTTGCTGAGACTTTTTATCACTGTTAAGGATTGTATTAATTTTGTCTAGCAAACATTCTAAATCTAAGTAATCATAGGATTTTCTCCTCTTTTCCTCCAAAGTGGTGAATTACATAAAAAAGTCCAACTCTTTGAATTCCTGAAATAAGCCCAACTTGATCATAATATATTACTTTTAATACATAATATATGTTTTTAATTAACAGTAGGATTCCATTCAGATAGCTAATATTTTATTTATGGTATTCACATGTGTCTTCATAAGTGAAATATGAAGGCATTTGAAAGAAATTTGAAGGAAAAAGATAAATGTTTATTATTTGCAAATGATGGTATTATTTATTTTACCAAAAACAACCCAGAAAAATCAACATGAAATAAGAGAGTTCATCAGGGTTGTTGAATATGGTATCTTTCCATAAAAAATGCCAAAAATAACCATCTAGGAAATATATTAGTTATTCTAGGGGCACCTGGGTGGCTCAGCTGGTTAAGCATCTGCCTTTGGCTTAGGTCATGATCTCAGGGTCCTGGGATCGAGCCCCATGTCCAGCTCTTTGCTCAACGGGGAGTCTACTTTCCCTCTCCCTCTGCCTCCTCCCCATGCTCTCTCACTCAAATAAATAAATAAAATTTTAAAAGGAAAAAAAAAAGAAAATATATTTTTTTTCCAAATAGTATCCAAACTATAAGTATATTGGAATTAACTAAAAAAACAAGGCCTCTATGCAGAAAATTTTATTTTATTTTATTTTTTTTATGCAGAAGATTTTAAAACTTGAATGAAGAAGCTAAAGGATGAAGAGGTACTCGATATTCTTTGATAAGACAAATCGACACAAATGTCACTTTCCCCCCAGTTACTCCGTAAGTTCAAAACAGGCAATCAAAATTTTAGTTGGAGCTTTTGTGGAATTTGATGAATTTATTGGAATTTGATGAATTTACCCTAAAACTCATATGCAGATTGCTCAGCTGATTATTAAAAAGGAGAAGATTATAATGAGGAACTAGGCTCATGAGATATTAATGTCACAGAGCTATAGCAATAGGACATTACGGTGTGGGTAGGAGACAAATAGATCAATAGACGAGAACAGAGAACTCAGTACCCAGGGCCAAGAGCCTCTGTCCTGAGTCTTCTCTGTTCTGTTTTTTTCTTTTTTCTATATGTCCCTGCTGTTCTCATGTGGTTTCTTGGGGGTAGACCTCAGCCGTAGCACCTCTGTGTCTGTTTCTCTTTCTCTGCTTATGAGCTCTTGCTCAGTGATACCGAAGTGAGGCTTTACTTCCTTCCATTGGGCTCTGGAAAATGTCTGCTGCCACACTTGTTAACCCCGGGGCAGCATTGCTCCGTCATCGGAATGCATACATATTGAAGGATGTATCAGATACAGGGGACAGCGTACCTGGGAACTGGTCTGCCCTGGAGACAAGGAAGATAGGGGTCTGTCTACCCACCCAATCCATCATTGGTCAAGGAGGAATGCTCCCCGCTCTTCTCTAGCACTTCTAGTCAGCCCCTTCTGTAGTCTGAGCATACTCGCCCAGCTAAGAAAGCCCTTGGTCTGAGAGCCGAAGGTGCTTGCTGTAAAACGCTGTTTGTTGGCTCAGATGGGGAGGCTGGGCACCAAAACCACCATTATGGTGTCTTACTGCCACCATCTTGGTTCAGATTCTAGAGAGCATGGTAGAATCTTGGGGTTTTGAAGAAAAAACCATAGCTATAGTTAGGTGGTGGTGTTCTTCCCCTATTACTTGGAACACCCTGGAAATGACTGGAGTTTGGGCCGACTGCCTCTAAGAGCTGCCACGATTTGTGTTAAAAGTAAAGTCTAGTTTTTCTTCATGGAAACACCTTATAATTGAGCACCACCAGCTCTAAGGAAATGATCTCTTCCCTTTGCCGAGGCTGAGTTATTTATCATTGTCAGCTTTTCAAAAGATTCTCACTTGTCTTCCCCTCTTAGAGATTAAGTTCCTACTCAGTTGCCAATAGTTCTGATTTACATTGAAAAAAAAAAAGGGACCCCATTCTGACTGCTGAGAGAACCAGGCTCCCAGCCATTCTCGTGATCAGGAAGAGTCCCTGTAGCCAGAACTCCTGTTGAAATAGAACATTGATGACTATCAGAAATGAATGGGGATTCCTCTTGGGAGTTACGCCTGAGATATTGGCTCCCTTCTGCCAGCAAATCACTTAGTGATAAAGGTCCAGCCATGATTGTCCAGTTGAGGGCAGCACACATAGAGGAAAAGGCTTTGGACTGCCAGAAGAGTGGGATCCAAGATTCCAGTTGACCATGTGGTAGTTCTGTGATACTAGGTGTGTATCTTAACCTCCCCACCCATCCGTTTCTCCTTATGTGCAAGGCAGGTTAACCTAGTTCGCAGGGCCATTTTGAGAATCAATTGGGATAAAAGGAAGCAATGCCGATATCAAAGAAGATGTTGTTGGTGCAATAATAAAAAAAAAAATCTTGGGGCACCTGGGTGGTGTGCCTGGATGAGTATCTGACTCTTGGTTTCAGCTCAGGTCATGATCTCAGTGTCGTGGGATCGAGCCCTATGTCAGGCTTCACACTCTGTGGAGTCTGATTGAGATGCTCTCTCTCTCTCAAATAAATAAATTAAAAAAAAACACCTCTCTTCTTACAGGCAATAGATTTTACTTGTTCAGGGAGTTTAACAGTCATTGGTTTTGACCCTTTCTGGGGGAACTCTAGAATGAATATGCTAAATTAATGCCGGGACTAAATGTATTACCTGTCATCTTAGGGCTGGTCGTAGCCAAATTCATATTATGAATATTCATTGGTTTTTCAGGACTTCAAGAAAAAACTCCTCTTGCTTCTTTCATGGGCGTTTCCACTGTTCTTTGTAGAATTACCACATGGAACTAACACTGGGTTTTTCAAGCATGATGCTGTTAGATAGAAAATACAGTTGGTGATAGGAAATCCTTATCAAGCCATCAAGACTTGGAAAGGAGGGCTTTAGAAGGCCCTTTGCCTGCAGCTTAAGTAAGAAATGCATTCCCAGCCTGCCAGGCAGGTGAAATGGGTGGTCCAGCGGACTCAGTCCGTTCTGTGAGTGGGTGGGCATCGTGGTGTCAGCAAATACAAAGGAGTCGGAAAAGTCAGGACTTCACTCGGAGGGCTCTTGGCTCCGGGAGCGTCACTGGTAGCTTGAGGTTGCACAAGGTCAAATCCTGCTCTAACTATGACCAAGACGTTCAAAAAGAACATGGTGCAGGAACAGGAAAGCTCATCGATCCTTTGGTATATATTTAAGCATGATAAAAATCAGGAATAGCCGTGTTGCAGGCTGAAATGGATAGAGAAGGCCTTTGTGTAGAAGGTGGGTCTTGTGTTGTGTCTTGAAGATGGTAGGGGTTGAAATGGCCAAGGAGAGAGATGAGGAATTTAGGGGCAAGGAGAACAATGCACCAAAACCAGATGCATGGATGAACATAAAGGAAAGACAAGGGGAAGACCAGCCTTGGCAGAAGTTAAGGATATTTGTTTGGGGGTGATGGGAAATGAGGTTGGTGTTGCCAGAGGTCATGCAAGATGGGATAGGTGTGGCAGGGACTTCTCTGGAAAGCAGACTCTGAGACACAGTCTATGCATATAGGGAATTTATAAGTACGTGTTCTGGGAATCTTGGACGTATTGGAATTTGCAACATCTGTTGGAAAGGGAAGGCAGCAGGACTGGGCAGAGAGAAGCTGGACAGTGGCGTAGGGTCAGCCAAACCCCACAGGGAGCTCTAGAGCTAGGCTGGCCCTGCAGAATTACTACAGCCCTTATACCCCCACATCATTTTGTGTTACCTGGCTTGCCCCAGATAGAGGGTTTCATCTTGGCCATGGTGTCTCTCTACAGCTAAGGACACCAGCCTGCAGTGAGGTGGGGACCCAGGTGCTGGCTGTCAGCCTTCCATGGTCCCAGTGTTGTGGGGATAAATTCTTGAGCCCTTAAGTGATAGGTGGAGATCGGGTGGTACACCACCGTGTCCACTTCAGGTGGACAATCAGCGTAGCCCCAGATGATAAAAAGCCTGAGGACAAGGTGGTAATATGTTGAGGGGACCAAGATGTTTGCCTCAGGTACAGAATTTATGGGAACTCTGGAAATAACTCAGACATAAAGATAAATTATATATATATATATGTATATATATATATATAGTTTTAGATTTTATTTATTTAGAGAGAGAGAGCGTGCAAGCAGGGGGAGGGGCAGAGGGAGAGGGAGGGAGAAAATCTCAAGCAGATTCCCCGCTGAGTGAGGCACCCGACGCAGGGCTCCATCCCATGACCCTGAGATCAGGACCTGAGCCAAAATCAAGAGTTGGTTGCTCAACCAATGTGCTACCCAGAGGCCCCAGGGTAAATATTTTAATGCAATACTTGAAAAAAGTCCCAAGTCTGTGCAAAAAAATCCATGATGAGCAAAATGTTGAATTTAAATAAAGACAGGATCAGTGTTACTGATTTTTCCTTTTGCCCCAGGCTTCAATATGTCTTGGCAAAATAGTGCCCGATAAATATGATTTATCCTGTAGGAGATGGGAGATCCTTGGGAGTTCTCTTCCTCTCATTTACCTATCAAAGCAGCACAATTATAACATTAAATTTGTTTTCATTGAGTTCTTCACTCAAAATCTGACTAGCAAACAACTCAGCTTTGTTTACCCAATGAGCACAGGGAATTTATTGCCCTACAAAGAATTCAGGATTCAGGTCTGGTTTTATCTAGGGACCCAAATGATACCTTTATGCCTCAGTTTCTCTTCCTCTCTGGGGTGTCTTCATTAAGTATCAACTTCATTCTCCCACGGGCTTTTCTCATGATAACATAGATGGTGTGGCATTCCCGAGCCTCTAGTTGTCCATCAACTAAAGGATAAGGGATTGCCTTCTTCGTCCAAAAGCCAGCAAAGTTATTATCTGATTGGAACAGAAATTCAGCCTTGGGTCTGCGACCACTGTGACCAGGTGGACGGCATATGCTGATTGGCTTAGGTCGACAGGGGCACACAGCCCTCTAACTGAGTCTAGGTCATTCTGTATGAGCTGTGTGGGTTGGTGGGGGTGCTTCTACTAATAGAAGCTGCAGTGGTTACCAGGGTCCCTATTGCACGTGAATTCACATTTCCCTGTTAATGTCCAGTCTGTGTCCATACAAATATATATGTAATAACAATGTCGCGCTGATCAATCATACTATATAGCATTTTTATTTTATTTTATTTATTTATTTTATTAATTTTTTAAATTATATTATGTTAGTCACCATACAGTACATCCTTGCATTTTGATGTAAGGTTTGATGACTCATTAGTTGCGTAGAACACCCAGTGCACCATGCAATACGTGCCCTCCTTACTACCCATCATCGGTCTATCCCATTCCCCCACCTCCCTCCCCTCTGGCCCTCGGTTTGTTTCTCATAGTCCATCCTCTCTCATGCTTCATTCCCCCTTCTGATTACCCCCCCTTTCTTTATCCCTTTCTTCTCCTACCCATCTTCCTAGTTCTTATGTTCCATAGATGAGAGAAATCATACGATAATTGTCTTTCTCTGCTTGACTTATTTCACGTAGCATTATCTCCTCCAGTGCCATCCATGTTGCAGCAAATGTTGAGGAATCATTCTTTTTGATAGCTGAGTAATATTCCATTGTATATATGGACCACATCTTCTTAATCCCATCATCTGTTGAAGGGCATCTCGGCTTCTTCCACGATTTAGCTATTGTGGACAGAGCTGCTATGAACACTGGGGTGCATATGGCCCTTCTCTTCACTACGTCTGTATCTTGGGGGTAAATACTCAGTAGTGCAATGGCTGGATCATAGGGTAGCTCAATTTTTAACTTTTTAAGGGACCTCCACACTGTTTTCCAAAGTGGCTGTACCAATTTGCATTCCCACCAACAATGTAGGAGGGATCCCCTTTTTCCACATCCTCTCCAACAATTGTTGTTTCTTGCCTTGTCAATTTTTGCCATTCTAACTGGCGTAAGGTCGTATCTCAGTGTGGTTTTGATTTGAATTTCCCTGATGGCTAATGATTTTGAACATTTTTTCATGTGTCTGTTAGCCATTTGTATGTCTTCATTGGAAAAGTGTCTGTTCATATCTTCTGCCCATTTTATGATTTGTTTATTTGTTTCTCGTGTATTGAGTTTGAGAAGTTCTTTGTAGATCTTGGATACCAGTCCTTTATCTGTGGTGTCCTTTGCAAATATATTCTCCCATTCCGTGGGCTGTCTCTTAGTTTTTTTGGCTGTTTCCTTGGCTCTGCAGAAGCTTTTTATCTTGATGAAGTCCCATAAGTTCATTTTATCTTTTGTTTCTCTTGCCTTTGGAGATGTGTCATGAAAAA